>NC_041039.1:4882347-5182347 GCF_900634625.1 Parambassis ranga | reverse complement strand
TGCTGCAGGGAGATTTGTCCTCCTCAAAGCTCCATGATTGACACAGTTATTGTTGTACTCGTCTGGGTCTTTAATTTTACTAAATACTGGCTGCATCTGTGTGCGCATAACCAACTCAGAGGACACATGCACACATTTTCCTCAGAAGTAGATACAATGCCTTTTTAGGATTTACATTTTAAGCATCCTGTGTGACTACAAAGTAATAACGTGTTTTTGTTGCAGCAGCAGCAGTTCAACATTTTGCATATCTGGGGTCCAAGATGAAAACATAATTCTCCTTTGTACCGGCGGTAAACTCAAACCTTTAAGCTAACATGTTGTCAACGTGTTCCTATAATACAATACTCATATTCAGATGTTAGCATCTCACTGATTTATGAGACTTTTCTATTGGATTATTGCAAAATAAAAGCTACATAACAAATAGTCCAGAATTAAAGAGATTATGCTAGTTTATAAACAACCTACTCTATAACATCTCAGTCGCTATGGTTACTTCCAAATAAACATAGCACGTATAACCCAATAAGCCAATAGCCTTATTTAGCTTGTTAGCTGCTGCCTTGTGTTAATGCTGCATTTACGGATTTATCTGGTGTTGTAGCAAAAAATATGACTATGTTAAGTGTTATCCGACGTCATCCCATCATGGGACATGATACAGCTGCAACAGTCCTTTCAAGGAGGTAGCCTGAGAGTGGTGGGAATACATGCAACACTGCAGATTTCAAGAGATTCAAGAGTAAAAGGTTCAAGTCCCTCTGACAGCATGAGCTGTTTTGTTTTCACCAACGGTTAAGTTGAATTTGGGATAAACAATTACTGGTTAAGGTTAGGCATTAAAAAAGAGGTTAGAGGGTAAGAGGTTAGGTAAAGGTCATCTTAATGCACAGATTTCTAACAATAAACATGTTTTAGAAGAAAAACCGATTTCATTACACAGTCGCCACTTTTTGGCCCTGCCCCAATGAACACGTAGAAATGCGTGTCACCTCACATCTGAGCTCTGCTTGATGTCTTTACCACCACCGCACTCCGAAAAAGAAAAATAGATCCTTTTCAAAAGGCATCAAGCTACCGTAGATCGATCTAAATGACTAGCCATACATAATCATTACACGGTGGCTGATGGGGTTGCTAAATGAAGACTGATTATTTGAGACAGAAGATGCAAGGTGGTAGGGATGGATAAATGGAATGAGGGGAGAGACAGAGATACAACCTGATAGCTTTTGATGCTTTGACAAGCCCACACGGAGCAGATCAATGCAATTCCAGTTTTCTTTATGTCATCTATCACCTTGTCATGGTTCCGTCTCTGTGGAGTTAGCGATAGAAAGCAAAATCAAGCTTACAAACATCTCCCACTAAAAAAAAAAGAGGCCATTGTTTTAAAAGGCAAGACAGCTTCACACTACAGCTTGGTGACAATAAGTTAATAATGAGCTGACAAGTGCCAATATATGTTTGGAAACTGGTAATCCATCAAGAAACGGCCCTGCACAAAAAAAAGACTAATGTGCATAAAGACTGTGTCTGTATGCTAATTTAATACTGCAGTGCCTCAGAACAGAGCCTGTATACTTCACATTATTATAAGCATCATTAAGTCACCATTTGGCTGAATCTCAACATCAAGGACAATGCGACACATCAAGGACATTTTATAGAGTCCAACACGTTATTAAAGCCACATTACAACCCATTTACATTCATTAGCTAAATTAAACACAGCGCAATCCCTCGCTGATCCCTCTTTTTCCCCCCCGACTTGACAAGCAATCTGAAAGACGTGCGGCTTACAGCTTCCTGATGAATGGGATGCTGTGTAGACAGGTGTTGTGAGGATGGTATAACGAATGGCAGCTAGTGTGTGTGTGTGGGGTGATCAAAGTGCAGGAGCTCCAGTTTGCATGCCGTGTTGACAGCTAGGTTTTGATTTGACCAGAGACCATCTGAAGGCAGCTAATGAGCCGGGGACACATCGCTCTCTCTGTCTTTGCCTTCATCTATCTCTCTTATGCGTCTCTTGTTTCTTCCTTGTCGTTCACCACCAAGGGGTGACTCAAGGACAAGGACTTGCTAAAAGAAACAAGTAAGGGTAGCGCAGTGGTTTGGTCTCTTGGGTTTTGCTAATAGAGAGTACGCACGTGACATCACGGGATGCGGACGTTGCATCCACTGAGTAGTAAAACACTCGAACGGTAGCAGCGTTGTGTTAAAAACTGAGGTCAAAAACACAATAAAGGAGAAGACTTGGTTTATTTTGTTATGTAGTCCTTAGGCTTTACTTCCTGGATTTTCCCAGCATTAATATCAGGTGCATTTAAATGTCAGGAAACCTGATTCCACATGTCAGAGTTCATAGACTACTGATTATTATGAGGATCACCGTCAAAGTCCAACTGCCTACTCTACAGCTTCCCCTACTGAAGGCAGCCATGTTCTTTTGACACTAGATCTGAATCAGGTGGAAATTTCCAGGAGGAAAGGGGTGTCAATAATTATGGCGGGGAGGATGATAAAACAATCTGTCTGATAACACCACCACTGCTTCTATTGCTGCTTTCTACTAACCCTGATTTCTTTCTTGTTTCACAGACAATACAAACAGCAGCAAGGCCAACTACTACACTTTTTTAAAAACAGGATCACAATGATTCTGGATCCGAGCTGTGAGACAGCAGTGGGGAGGGACAGAAACGTTGCTCTCGCTGCAATTTCCCTCCATGCAGCATGAACGCTGGCTGAATTCAGATTGGGGTTGAAGCTCAGGGGAAATTCTGCTTGTGCTGGCTCAGACAAATAAGGGTTACAGCGAGGTCAGTGGTTTTCCTTTTAAAATGAGCGCTGCAATATTTTGACGACAGTGTAAAGAATTTCCCTAAGAGATGCTCAGTCACTTAACAATTCAACAGTCCATCATCTGAGAATTTCCACATTCAAAGGGCCTTATTATTGCTTTCATCTTGTTTTCTTTACCTCTGCCGCCAGGAGCAAGTGCTCATATTTCAGCTCTTCTGCTGCAACCCAACCTTGCAGGCTGAGAGGTGATTCAAGCCACTTCTCCTTCAAAAGATTATTAAGTGATTATTAAGAAAAGTGGGGCAAATATGACATAATACAATTCAGATACAATTAATGAAATGTTGTCTTTTTGAAACATTAGAATCATAATTCCCCCTGTCGTTGCCTAATGGAGTCTACACTGAGCCTCATTGCAGATTGTGAAAGCTTGCTATGCTTACATCGAACGATGTGCCTTGAAGGCCCTTTTCATGTGGCTAAGAATTAATCAACCAAAGGGTAATTGTTTCCCAGACCTCAAATTTGGTCATCTAAATTAACCCCAAATTGTTTTAATGAGATGGATGTTATGCCACAGTGTGTTTAAGCCTGTGGCGATAGGAATATATGAGAGAAGAAGGATGAGAATCAGACTAATGGGCACCAAACGTGAACGTCAAAAACACATTGTTAATTTGCTCAAGGTTATACAATGATAGTGTGTAGTCTACTAAGCAGGGTAAGGAGATACAAGTTTATCAAAGAGTTTTCAAGTTACACGAACTGCTGTGATCAAGAGGTTCAAAGAGAGAGAACAGAACAAGACTGACAGAGAAACATGTGGAAGGTTCTGGAAAGAAAACTAGTGAGAGATGTGTCTAAAGAGCCGAGACCAACTGCAGAGACACTAGTGAAGGATTTAACCAAGTCTGGACTTGAAGAGTCAGAGAAGACAGTCACTAGAGTCCTGCACAGGAATGGACTGTCAGGTTGAAGACCAAGCAGAAAAGAAACCTCCAAGCCAGACTGAAGTATGCTAGAGACAACCTGGAGACAGATTACACAGACTGGAAGTGTCTCATTTGATCAGATGAAATGAAACTAGAGCTCTTTGGTCACAGAGATGTCGCCTTTGTTTGAAGAAAGAAAGGAGAGCTGTATATCCCAAAGAACACGGTTCATACAGTCAAACACGGTGGTGGTAGTACGCATATGGAACTGGGTGGTCATTTCCTCTTTCAACATAACAACCCAAAGCATGCATCTCTTTTAGTGAAGAACCACTTCCAGGAGAGGTAAGTGATCATTACAAAATGCGTGCACAAAGCCCACACTCCAAAGATATTCTGAGTCCATGCAAGGAGACCATCAAATCTAGGGAAGCATGAAAGATTTGCCAAAGAAGAATGTGCTAGGATTCCTCAGGACCTCAAGCTAAAGCAAACTATGTTTGAAAATCTTCACATTTCCTGGCAGCTGAAAGGACAGAGGATGTGACAGGTATAAACCATATAAACCTACAATACAGCAGGTTTGGATGATGACTTTACTATTCATTAAAGCAAAGCCAAAGCTTTTCTTCATGCCTGTGCTTCCTTCTTTTTTGCCAGAGAACAGACCTGAGCAAATACCACCTCTGCCCAAATTTGCATTTGAACACTGGGGCCCTTATTTGGTCAGAGAGTGGAACCGGAACTGCAGGAGCTGCTTTTTTCTTTTTTTTTTCCCCCACAAGTATGCCCATATTTAGTATACGGAAGAAAGATAATGCCGTTCTCTGCCGTACTGACATCACAGACAAACCATTTTTGGGCTGTGGATGGAGAAACGCAACGCCGTCTCTCCTCCTTCAGAGCGGCTCCAGTCGAGGCCGTTTCATTCAATCTATTTTTAGAAACGTGTGCAGAGTCGGCGTGTTCTCCCAGGGCTGCCTGAGCTCCCACATCAATGCGGGGGCGTTCGCAGACTAACACACACACACACACAGAGCTGTAGTGAAAAAGGAGAGGATGAGTAGGATGACACTCCTTTCTGCAGTTATGGAGTATCTTGTCTCTCCACACGGGGAGTTGTAAAACAGAGTAAACTCTGACAGCATCATGCAGTTTGAGTGAGGCATCATTTCCTCTTCCTGTGCTGGGACTCAGGGCTGTGTCTGTGTGGTGTCAGCTGTGCAAAGTGGTAAACACCACAGTTCTCTATAAATGAGTGTCCCCATGAGGAGAAGTGAGTCAGTTTATTTTGGGCTACACAAGTGGATAATAATCATGCAATATTTCTTTCTTTTTTTATAATAAATTACTCAGCTCGAGTACCGCCTGCTCTGGCATGTGAGGGTACATCCACAATATGTGTGTATTTCAGGCATGTGTGGTGACGGCCAAATCTGCCATTATACCGTTTTGTCTCGTCTCTCCTGCAGTTTCCAAAGAGACCCACAGAGGAATCTTAAATATGCAGTTATGTGGTGCAGGTGGCTGAAATGTTGTAAATGTGTGAGTTTAATGATCTTTTCCAATCTAAACATGGCTGGATCTGTGTATTGTTTCTTTGGTCCATACAAGTCATGTTTTACCTAAAACTAAAAACACCAAAATGTTTCAGTTTGTCCTGATCTTGTTTGGTGTGTGTGTGTGTAGGTGGATGTTGGGAGGAGTGAGGGTCTCTGTCACTATCATATCTTTGAAGTATTCAGAGGTTTTACTGCATTAAAGTGAGCTCAGAGGAATTTTTTGATGCACGTTTATACTAGGTGTTATGGTTAGCCAAAAAGAACAAAGATAAGTTCAATGTTTTAGTAATTATTTATGAGCTTTGATAAAACATGTAGAAAAATAACTTTGATTACTGAACTTCCATTACTTTGTATTATCATAACATGTTTTATATTTTTATAATTAACAATAAACCTCAGATGTCACATCATACTGTATTATTCATTATTTAAACCATGCCAACATTCCTTTAGAGGTGACAATATTGTGTAATTTTTAGATCTCTATTTGTAAAATCCAATATTTTGGCCATTTTTTGCTCTCTATATCTGTGTCCATATATTACTGATAATGGCAATAATTATAGTAAAAGTACAGCGGGTGGACGTGCGTGTTTGTGAGTTTCACATAGGAACAGATGATGTACATACCTATACAAATATGTTTAATATGTTCACATGCTGCAGGGAAAACAAATTTACAACTTTAGTTCAAAAATTATACTGCACTTTGAATGATGTTCTATGATCAACCTTTGGGCTAACTAACATTAATTTAATGATCATTGTAAGCTCATTTATCAACAGTTCATTTCGTCTCTGGCCCTCATGATGCTCCCCCATCCCCACCCCCACCATCAAGCTCACTTTTTGTCAACTCTTCCTTTTCCTTATTTCACCCTGTCACATGCGGCTCCACATCCGCAGTCTGCGTGCTAATGCCATTAGCCGCTGTTCATCCTAATGCTCTGATTAATTACATTGTTTCAGCGAGTACAGTCGGAGGTGGCAGAGCCTTTTCTGCCAGAATTCACTCGAAGAGTTCAAGCAGTTTAAAGTCCCAGGCTGTTATTTCGGCTCCGCCGCGCCCAGACATTTTCCCCCTCAACAAAACCCAATTAAATGAACAATTACAAGTTGGCCGATTTTACAAATCTGTCTTCAGTCCTCATCAATTATGAAGTGGCGAGGTAAAGCCCTGGGTGAGTGATTATCCCTGACAAACACTCACACTCACACACACTCCCTTATCTGTGACTCTGTGGCCGTTTGGCAGTGTCACATGTGCAGAGGGATGGGAAATTTACTTCAAACGTTAACATTTGTGCATGCACACACAAATGTTATCTTCTAATTAATAAGCCAGCATAACGTTTTCTTCACATTGTGTCAGAACAATGGTGTTACTTCTGACCTCTTCCAGGGCAACAGAATTTCATTTTTTTTTTTAACAAACCCCCACAGCTTCTCATTACAAAGTAACAGGCTTCATAACAGGTCATTGGCGCTGCATATGAATTTTTAAACCTTCTGGTTTATGTAAATTTAAATATATGCAACAACATTGATGATAGAATAAGTCTTCCTAAAAACTCCTCTATCAATAATAAATAAATAATAAATGTCATCTACATACTTCACACAGTCATCCTACAAGGCTACAGTCATGTTCAAAAGTTAGTACGCCCTCTTTCAATTCTATGTTATGTGTGTAAAAACATAATACAAATCATCTGATTATAGTGGATCATCAGTCCTCCACCACCATGCTTGACAGTGTGTATGAGGTGTTTCTGCCAAAATGCTATGTTTGTATTTGCCTAATACTAAGACCATATTTGATCAGATGATTTTTATGTTTCCCACACACAACATAGAATTAAAAGTGTGTGTGTGTGTGGGGGGGGGGGCGGCGCAGGGGTTACAGTTGTCACTCTCACCAACAGGCAATTTAGTGAGGCGGTGAGGCTCACCACAAGTGATGGAATATACTAAGGCACCCACCCCACCTCCACTACTCCACCCCACCTCCCCTACCTCCCCTTCAGACTGCACAGACCACAGATGCTCTGAGCACCACTGATACGTGGAGACGGCATCAATCCATTCTGCTCAGCCTAGTCTGTCATTTCAACTGGAGGCGGAGGCAGAGGGAGGTTCTGCTGAGTTAAAGGGTTGCTGAGTCATGGTAAGGCTGCTAGAAAAAGAAAAGAAACACACAACAGACAAAAGACTACAGAAGCACAGTCATGTAGGATGGAGAACACTAAAGGCAAAGCAAACAAGGTGATCGAAATGGAGTGGACAGATGGACGATGATAAGGAGTTTTCACATCATTTTTATATGCATTTTTCAAAACATTAGTGTTGCTAACATGCATTTTTTTTATTTTGGAACCTTTTTTTAAGAAATTCGACAATATAAAAACCAATTTTTAGAATATATTCAGAGGCCAACTAATTCAAGCCAAAATAAAAATCATGAAACCAAATTACCTTTTATTTTTTTCGTTTTTTGAGAATTATTCATCCATTAAACTGCATCATGTAATGTCTTTGTACCAAAGAAAAAAAAAACAAAATGGAAACTGAAAAAGGTGAATATAGCTAGCACACAATCTCAGCTGGGTATTTACTCAGAAAGACATGGGGAAGAAACATGAAATGATGAAGCTCCAGGAGAAGTGCGAGGAAGCACTGAAAAGGTCTCCCCATGAATAATGAATGCAGCTTTTATATCCTCCACACTCGCCTCACCTCAGATATCCCTGTTTTACCCTCTCTCTCTCTCGTCACTATCTCCTCATCCCTCATGCCTCTCCTCTGCTGCTTCAACCCACGTCTGCTATCTTAAGTCACATCAGTAAAGGAACGGAGAAGTGATCTAGGGCAGGCTAACGCAGGCTCATCACACTCCCAGGCATGTGACTGCGTCAACAAATGTCTTACTTCATGCTGATGTTCCTACCTTTTGTTTCTGCTTGTTCTCGCCCATGCCAGTTGTGACTAATGTTAAGTTTATAATGAACAGAACCAGGGCTGATCCAACTGAAACCAGACAACACGATGTGGGAGAGCTAACCGAAAGGACCTTTTATTACCAAAGTAAATATACTGAGGGCTTATTCTGAACAGAGAGCAAAATCCACCTCACCACGTATGCTCTTGTGAATATCAAATTTGAGACTGTATTAACTTTTTTTTTTATTCTATTCCTGAATGTGAGGGAAACAAGGGATTAGTCAAATGGGCATGATGTGACAATCACAGGGAATTAATTATTCTAAAACCTAAATATGCTTCTAAGCTGCAATCTCTAAAAGCAAAAAAAAAAAAAAAAAATAGGTTAACTGGGACTAAGTGTGTATGTCCCGTTTCAGGTTGTTCATCAGCTGCTTCTGCTCTCCATCGATCTCCTTGTGCAACCTCCCCCCTCCACCCGGTTCATGGTTGCTACTACCGCTATTACAAGGACTCACCAAGATCCTTAGAGCCTTGACTTTCGCTGGCCATCTCGCCCATCCGCACCAGAGCGTCGAAGTAGCCCTTTGCAGCATATGTGACACCTGGAAACACGGAAGCAGTGGGCATCAGATCAATGGTGCCGAGTTGAAATGATGTCTTCTTCAGCTCTGCGACCATCCGCTACAAACCCTTCCCTTTTCCCCCACAGAGAGGTAAAGGCTGGGCATGGGAAATAAAGAGGCGGAAATGGAGACCAGGCAGGAAAAGAAAAAGCTCTATGGAGGCAACTACAGCAAACAGAGAAAGCTGTGGAGGCTAATCCAAAGGAGCTAAGAAAAAAGAAATGAAAGTCTGTCCCTAGCTTAAAACAGTAACAATATAGGCAAAATGTTTTTGCAATTTCGACTAAATCTCTAAAAATCCTAGAGAGCACCTCACGTCTTAACATACTTCCTGACAAAACCATCCATGACAATGACGTCAAGGCGCCCCACAATTCGAACACTGCACACCTACAGCCTTTAAAACAGGGACAAATGGTCAATGGTCTACCTAATACTTCGCATTTACCCTTTCGCACACACAAGCATGCACACAGACACACAAATGGCGCAACCACTGGGAGCAACTTAGGGTTAAAGCGTCTTGCCCAAGGACGCACCGGCATGCGGCCAGAGCGGGGGGATCGTACCACAGTTAGCAGGCAACAGCTTTAAAACCTGAGCCACAGATGCCCCAACGAGATGACCTCAAGCAGCAGCAATGGTGATTTAAAAGCCCGGGACTGACAGACACAGGACACATGTCCAGTCAGAAAATGCATATGGAATGCAAAGTTTGTTTTTGTTTTGTTTTTTTCTTTACAAGGCCACAAGCCCATGTAAAAGTATTCACATATCCACATGGAAAACAACGGAAATCTATTCTAAGCTCAAGTTCACATCTAGATGTTTGAAGTCCACAGAGACACTGAGCAAAGCCCCAATGCTATGCAAGTTATTGTTCTGAAAATAAGGATGCTGTCTGGCTTCCACTGTCTGTACACATAATTTGTTTTCATCAATAAGACCATGTTTAGTTGACTTCTGAAATAACTACCATAAAAGTGAGATTTAAAAAAAAGCCAGTAAATCTTTACACTCTTTGGTAAACTATGACAGAAAGACAAGGCGTGACCTTTTTTTCAGCTTTTTTTGAAGCCCTGATGGAGTCAAGCCTGGGTGGGATATAAGAGAGGATGGAGGTGAAGCTAGGCTTGCTGAGCGAGCAGTGCTAATGTAATTGAAATCCACAGAAAGCTCAGCTGGGAAGAGAGAGCAGGGCCCAGGTGACCACATGTCTGTCAGCTGAAAAGTGACGAGAGACGGGCGGAAGCGGGAGAAAAGAGGGCGGAAAAAGCGGCGAAAAAGTAAGAAGAAGATCTGCCTATAAAGAGGATTAGGACAGTGATATAAAGCAGAGAGAGCGTCATGAAACATAAACAAGAAGAAGTCAGCTGATTGGTGATGTGCGACATCTTTTAAGGAACAACATTAGTCAAATCTCCCTTTCACAGTTCTTAATAATTAGCACATGGATCACATGATCATTAGTCTAGACAAAAATTGGCTGTGTTCTGGACATTTTAACCAGCTCATATACGTCATGTAACAGTGCTGCATTCAAGATTTTGCATCCTCACCAGGACTAAAAGTGGTTTCAGTCTCAAACAAATCACCCTGATCTTCACAGCACAAAGGGATGCAAAGCTACTTTCACTATTCTACCCAGCTCCTTGCTTGGTGCCCCATCCCAACTCTGCAACTGCTCTACTCTTTTCAACTCTGCCTCTGTGCCACCGCCTGGCATTGATGAAGTGTAATCCCCACTCAGGGAGTCGCAGGGCTATTTTTAGCTTTATCTATCAGACTTGGAGCGAGGCCTTCTTTATTGGTCTTGTGAGTCTTCCCTTGCATTTCCCATCCAGAAAGACAAAACCCAGCCCAACGAAAAAGGCTGAAAATATGATCTAACCCCGATAACCTCGTCCTGAATGTCGTCTAAGAGCAGTTTCATATCGAGCTTTTTGGTGTTGTTTAAAGCATGAGCGGCCTGAAATCGCCATCTCATATATGTCTGTGTTTATGAATATTTCTCTATGTTCTCCTGTTTTTTTTTGCCCTGGATAAAAGCCTAGCCCGTTCTCATTTCTTAGGCCTCGTGGGGAAGGGGGCACCGTTATTCTGCAGACTCCTCCTGTTCCACTTCCTTATGCTCTACTTAGCTCCCCCAAGACATTACCAGTGCTTTGTCTTTGTAACCTTGGACTGCATGTACACCTCACACACACACACACACACACACACACACAAACACACACACACACTCAAACACACCTGTGCAAGCCAGAACAAAAACAACAAAAAGGACGTACAAGCAAAGACGGACGTTTAGGTTTGATGAACAGGAGGGCAGAGAACATGTAGATATCGCCACAAGAGAGACAACAAGAAGACCACAAACCCCGTATGACAAGCAGTTACTTAAAATATGACCTTCATAATAATATTTTGGAATACAAAAACAAAAAAATGCTTATCCTTATCAAGAGGGCGTAAAAGCAGCAGCAGGCGTCAGGTCAGTTGGCCCTCTGCCTGGACGATTGGTCAGACAGGAGGGATGAAAGAAGGACGAAGACAGAGTAAACAAGAAACAGTTGGAGTACTCACTGGTGAGAGCCTTCTCGTAGCTTTTTCCCATGGCTATGAAGTTCCGTAAGCACGGGTTGAACTGCTCCATGATGGACTGGGGGAAAAAAAAAAACAGCACGTTTGGTTAGTCGAGAAGCAGACAAGATACAGATATTAGCCACAATGACAGAGCACCAGCCTATTTACTAGGGCATGCTCAGAATCAGCTGAGCCGAGGAGAGAAGCGAGGGTTCATTTTAAGCGTGTCCTAGCCTCGCGATTTAGTAGGACTGTTTCCTCTCACCTCCCCTGCTGCATCTATTAAAATTAAACCTGGTTTTGGCTGCCGACTCCCTCAGCTCAGCAGCAGACTTGGACCCATTACACCAACACTCAATGAACTCTGGCACACTGTTCCTGCTCCAGAAAGGCATGCTCAAAAGTTAGTACATCTTTTTTTTATTGTATGTATTTTTGTGCAAATCATGACACAAAACAAATCTGAGTGGGTCTAAGTACAATCTCAGACAAACAACATGTAACTTCTTGCTTTACTTTAAGTAATGGTTTCCTGTATGACTTTACCAGTGTCTGACATGGTTGTGGAGGAATTCTGGTCCATTCTTCTTCATTGCTTCACAGTTCATTGAGGTTTTTGGACATTTGGACACTTATGCACACACCTCTTAAGGTCCCACCCAAGCGGCAACCTTCGGGGCTCAAAGTTGAAGCCCATGCGGAAGTGTCAAAACTTGTAATTCACGCCGCAACTGCTGGGGGCTGGCTCCAAAAGCGAGTAATTTCCCATAGACTCCCATGATAAAATGGCCGACTTCACAGCAGAAAAAAACATGTTTACAGCCTGGTACAAAAAACCACTCTGGTCTCAGATGATAGGTTCTCTTCTAGTGTCAATTGTAGGGGGGGTGAATTTTTTTACAACTCACTCGTTTCAATGGTAGTCTGACTTAAAATTACGCATAATTATGGGCGTTGCCGCTTGAGTGACAGACAGTTGACGTATCACAACGTGAGTTTCCTGCTTCCACGATCGCCCGCCCCCATAAACCCCGCTCGTGCTCCCCCTTTTTGTCCATATTTGGAGTTTTGGCGGACGTGACGCTGCCAACATGGTGGCGGTCATCAACGTCCTGGAACCTCCCACCGAGCATCAGAACGGCTCTTCAGAAACAAACGGGCGATGTCACGGAAGCTCTGTCCATAGTTTTTACTGTCAATGGTCCCACCATATCATTTCAATCAGATTAAGGTCTGGACTTCCAAAACCTGATTCTTTGATTTTCAGTCATTCTGATGTAGATCAGCTGCTGTGTTTTGGATCACTGGTCTGTTGTATGACCAAAGGTGTCCAGGTCCTGTGGCTGAAAAACAAGTCCAAACCAGTGTGTCCAAGTCCAGTGTGTATGAGGTGTTTCTGCTGAAATGCTGTGTTTGGTTTTCAGCAGACATGGTGGTGAGCATTAAGACCAAACAACTCCACTTTGGTCTCATGTGTCCATAGGACATTGTTCCACAAGTGTTGTTCTTTGTTCAGATGCAGCTTAGTGAACCTCAGTCCTGCTTCCATGTGCTTTGTAGACAGAAGAGTCTTTCTCCTGGTATCCCTTCAAACAAACTCTACTTGTTCAGTCTTCTAATTCTGCTGTCACATTAACATTGAGCATGCTCAGTGAGGTCTGTAGACTCTGACATGTAGCTCTTGGATGTTTCCATTTGTGAATAAACTTTCTCACTGTAGAACCTTTTATAACACTATTGTTTATGTCTTTCTCTCTTGTCATTGTGTTAACACACATCTGAATGCTCCAGAGCAGCAAACTGCCAAAACATCTGTTTTTATAAAGGTCTGTACACCTGCTGATGATCAATTCATCAAGGACTGATCATCAGCAGCACCTGCTGAAGCTCACACAATTAAATCCTATGGAAGCAGTGAGAGGGGATGCATTATTAAACATGTTTTTTAGCTTTATTTCTTCAAGATAAATAGTGGCACAGTGAAAAACAGTTGTATGTTGTTCATCTGAGGTTGTATTAGCCTCCAACGAAGACCTACTACAATCAGACAACTTTTTGTGCATCTCACTTTCTACAAATCGTAGCAAAAGCACCGACTCTAAATCTGTCTCTCCATTTAATGACAGATGGCCAAGTACCGGTCGTCACAGGAAATGTGCCAACAATGAGAACAAACACCAAGCAGAGGCCCGAGCCCTTGTTAAGAAGTGATGAAAAAGTCAAAAGGAAATGTGTAATGAGTTTTACTGTCCACCTGTCTCTGCAGTGATTCAGCCTCCCCCTCAGTCCAAGCTGCCCTTTCACTTTTGCTGCAACTCCAGCAGAAAAAAAAACAGCAATTTAAATTCCCTTTTTGAGCTTCTTTATAAATTACAGCAAAGGATGGACCCACTAGGAAGTCTTACAATAGAAAATGAGGTATAACAAATTCTAACAAGCAGACTGGATGATAAATTTGGTAGTTATAAAAAAAATAAAGTTAGAAGCACAGGAAGAGGACAGAATGGTGAGCATAAGGCAGAGGGACAGCGGGTTACACCTGAGGTTGACAGACACCTTTTCATTCCTGCTTGCTACACAGGATGCCTGCTTAAAGCCTGCTGGCTGATACACAACCTTGGTACACAAACTTCACCTGGTCATAAAAAAATATCAGGAAGTAGGACAGGCTGACACCAGGTTGCAAGAACCTCATTGGTTAGTGGTGTTTCTTTGTGCATATCTAGAGACACACAGAAACACACGTTTCTGTGTGTCTAGATATCTAGATGATGTCTAGATGATGTCTAGATATGCACAAAGAAAACCTCCGTTCCACCCATTCCCCTTATCCCATCCGGGGTGTATTTTCTGTTATGTAAGGCATCGCCCTGCTAAACAAATCAAATTTGTGGAAAGGACTCCGGCAGCGGTATAATCATCACCGTGGCTGTGCCGCCACTTGGCAGGAAGAAAGGGACAATCAACAAAAAGAATAAAAATAGAAGATGGAGAGCAGCCCGGTTCTCATGTCTGAATAAACAGATATACAGAAGGAGGACTGACTCTGAGTGTGTGTGTGTTTGATTGTTTCCTGCCTGTGAGGTGTGTTACGTAATTGCCACCTGACAGGTCTGGCTTCATGTGTAGAATTCTTGTGTTTTGGTGTCATTGCACTTGTTGAAGTCAGTTTCAAGTGCTTCAGGTGTTACTGACTCATGAGGATGTGCATAACACAAAACGGGAAGACTGTACTGAGCTAATGAGTGCACCACAAACCATCGCAATGATAAACAAAAGTATCTTTTGCTCCACTTTCATTAATTTGGGCCTACGTGGAGAAGATGAAAAGATGCTAAGCCTTAAAACTGCTCTTCAGGAAACCAATGGGTGACACAATGGAACATGTCCTCAAGGAAAAACACCACAAATGGAAACATATGGACGTATTGGTCATCTGACCAATACAGCTGCAAAAGTCCGTGTCAGGAGAGGTAAAACGAACACGTTTTGATCACGGTTAAGCATTAAAAACACAGTAAGGGATTAGATAAAGACCTTGAAACACACAAGTTTTTAACAAAGATATTTTTAAGGAAAACCGCTACTGTGGCGCAGTCCCATTTTTGGTTACCATCGCAATAAGTGATCTGATCATCCTTGAGATGGTTCTACACCTTCATTTGAGTCCAGCTGTGTTTGATGATACTGATTGTACTTGATTAGGAAAGACACACACCTGTCTATATAAGACATTACAGCTCACAGTGCATGTTGGAGCCAATGAGGATCATGAGGTCAAAGGAACTGCCTGAAGAGCTCAGAGACAGAATTGTGGCAAAGTGCAGATCTGGCCAAGGTTACAAGGTGCTGTGTGTACATTAAAGAGGAAAAAAAGAACTTAAATAATTTTAGCAAATGATTGCAATATAACAAAGAGTGAAATATTTAAGGGGGTCTGAATACTTTCCGTACCCACTGTACATATGTATGTTGATTATTCAATTACCTCTGTTGCTTAAATCTGGACCCAATGAGAAAAGTATTTAAAAGACTGTGGCTACTCTGGATTTTAAGTTAAATTTTACAAAATACAGTAGGCCTATACATCATTTTTAATTAAGCAGAACCACTGTTACTGAATGCCAACGTATTAGTCAGTTGAGTTAAGCAGTTTAATCACACACAGGTTGCACTTATCAATCAACATCAAAGCTGCAGACAATTTTCACCTTGGTCACTATGTGCTCGTACGGTTTACGGTATGATTTAATAGGATCATTACTCTGCTTGGTCCAAGCTTAATCCACACTCAATCAGTTGAGCTTATTCCTTGAGCTACAGGGACGGAGGCTGATTAGCATTCCACTGAATGAAAGACCATATTTAAGCGAGTGCATGGGAAATGAGAGGGATTACCGGGCAAACGCTGCTTTGTCTCACTCCGCTCGTTAGCTTCGGTCATGTGTTTTAATTGACTCACTAATCAACTTTTACCAATTAAATGCCAACATTCGATAACAATACACGAGTTGTCTTATCACGTTGCTGCCCGCAGGGAAAGGAAAACGCTCTCATGAACAGGTCTTAGGTGGATGTTATCTTGAAGGCAAAGCGGCAGCGTAATAACAAATGCTATGTTATCTGCTGTTCGGTTGAAACAATCCTCCAACAACAAAAAAAGATTTAATAGTCTTGTGATGCTACACTGCTACTTTTCATAAATCCTTATGTGTGTTTTTAATGTCATGCCTCTAATGACAGGCTAAATGCCACAGATAATCACTGGCTCTGCCAATAAGGTCAGAGCACATATGAAAATACTGTGCAAATAATTAAGCCAAATTAGCATCCCCAATCACAGGTTCAATTTATTTATGCAATCTGATGCGTTAAACAATAGTCAGTTAATCAGTCTTGATTTGTTGCATTTGATTTCACACAATAAGCAGCTACAGAAATGATCAAAACAATCGGTCCTACAATGAGAACCGAGGATAAAACACTGCAGCACATGAACATCCACATGCCATCTCACACACACACACGCCTGACTTCAGATGATCCATCTCCCTGGCATGTTTTTTTTTTGTCTGTCCAGCACTTGAAATATTTATCTTCACATAGAAGCGAAACATGCTGCTCAGAATTCGTTAGTGGTGCAGATGTTTGTCCAAGAAGTGTGTCTCACTTCAATGTGTGCAGTGTGCTGGCAGGCAGGTCTGTAGCATCGGGGTTGGGTTTGTTATTATGAGATGACCGCAGCTACAATGGGAGTAGGCGTATTGTTAAACACCTTCAGATGTGCGATAATCGACTTTGTAATTAAAACAAAAACTGTTGTGTGGACAGAAATTATTATCCACTCCTCTGTCAATAGGATGGTTATTGTTAGGGAGCGGATCATCACTTCATCAGTTTAACATTACACTCTGATGAACAACACAATATTTCTCATAATACGGCTGAAATCCAGTCGTATTTCACTTTTAAGTGCTGCTGTGGACGTAACAGATGGCTAAAGTGAGGAGAGGGAGATTGAATAGGTAGCAGCTAGCCCACAGCACCAAGGTTAATAGATCCATCAGAACAACATGGCAGCACATGGACACCACGTCCCATGACAGATGAGCGATGTGGAGCAGAGCCAGAGGTTATACAAGCTATTAATAATAGAAGCAGAAGCAAGGAATGGATAAAACTGACATTTCTCAGCAGTGTTTATGACAGTTACGCTTTAGCACACACATAGGAGAACATACATTTTGAGTAGTATTCAAACTTCCATTAAAACAAACTTTCAAAAGCAGAGAATTGATTGGCCATAGACAGCACATATATCTAGGGACAAGGTGTCCTTGTCTCCTTTCAGACCCCATCCCTGAGTGAAAACAAAAATCTTGCACTAGCAGATATGAAACCTAACAGTGAGTGAAAACAAAACGGTTAGCAAGTTTAAAGCAGGGCCCAGATCACGTGCAGATTGGACTACCTGAAGGTGCTGATTGTAGGATAAACTGCTTATTTCAAAGGATGGAAGGAAAAAAGGAAACAAGTAGTGAACCAAACAAAACTATGAAACACAACATACGAGATAATGAGGTAGAAAGATCCGAAGAAAAGGTAACAGGGAATGGAAAATAAATGTTCCTTTGACTAAACAGGTATGCAGACTGAACAAAGTGAGCGGAGAGAAATTAGACATCTTCTAAAATGACAAAGACACACACAGCTTAACACAAAACATGCAGAACATTGTGACCTAGCTGGCTCTGCCTTGATAGTGCATTTGGAGGCTTTGTGCAAGTTTGTGTCAGTTGGCGGCGGGAGACAAATCAGTGAGTCAGAACCTTCACAAACAGCAGCAGGTTCGTATCATGTCGGGGCGTAAATTACTATACAGCCAATGCAGCCATGTGGCACCATTAGAACCTGCTGGGTCGCTTGCTGCCAAGCAGATTAACCAGTGAGAGGAGACCTGGCAAACGGCATCGAGGAGGAAGCGACAGGCCCATGCTAGGTGGAGGCAAGAAAGTGGAAGATACGCAACCGTCAATAAACACAAAGCACTCTTTTCTGATTGGCTGAACGGTTCACCTACATTTTGGATTTGGCCATGTCGTGTTCTCATTTAACAATAAAACCATCACTGCATCACTTTAGAGTCAACATCAGTAAGTAAAGTTCACCTTTTGTTCCCCTCTCTAGTCGTATGACCTCTGATTTGGATTTGAAAGTTAACCAGATTACACACACACACACACACACACGAAAGGTCATTTGCTCTACATGGTCGCCATGGAAACAGGGAGGGCTCATGCAGTGCTGTGGTGTGTTTGGCTAACACTCACAAGTCAAGGTGACCTCTTGTCATCAAGTTATACTGTCTGCATGCATGCGTGTGTGAACATATGACATTCCTTCTTCATATCCTGCCAACACGCTTCACGTTTCTCACACCCTACTGCTGTATAAACACTCAAACACTGACATACAATCTGTCGTCACCACATGATGTTTTCAGTCAAAATAATTGTGTCTTCATATTAGTACATTCACTTAATACTGGTTTGAAGCAATTTCTTTGGTTAAAGCCACATTCCACATGTCCAACTGTTTAGTAATTTATTGCAAACTTGTACTGATAAGGTGTTTTTCTTCCCACGACTATGGCAGATACTTCACAAACGGATCAGAATGGTTGCTTCTGTTTCTCTCACCTCGAAAGCATTTCTCTCCTAATGATTTATAAATCATTGAAAATCATATAGTCAGAGTAAAACAAGCTCTGTTTCATGCTTTAAGCAAATTCAGCCCAGTATCAGAGAAATACAAAAAAGCCAAGAGCTACATGTCAGAGTCTACAGACCTCATTGAGCATGCTCAGTGTTAATGTGACTGCACAATTAGAAGAAGACTGAACTAGTAGAGTTTGTTTGAAAGGTTACCAGGAGAAAGACTCTTCTGTCTAAAAAGCACATGGAAGCAGGACTGAGGGTCACTAAACTGAATTTGAACAAAGAACACTTGTGGAACAATGTCCTATGGACCAAAGTGGAGTTGTTTGGTCTTAATGATAACCACCATGTCTGCTGAAAACCAAACACAGCATTTCAGCAGAAACACCTCATACACAGTGTCAAGCACGGTGGTGGAGGACTGATGGTTTGGACTTGTTTTACAGCCACAGGACCTGGACCTTGCAGTCATTGAGTGGACCATGAAGTCCTCTGTATACCAGAGTGTTCTAGAGACAAATGTGAGTCCATCTGTCTGACAGTTAAAGCTTGGTGGAAATTGGCTCACACAACAGAACAATGATTCAAAACACAGCAGCTAATGCTAAGCTACATCAGAATGACTAAAAAAAAAAAAATCAAAGAATCAAAGTTTTGGAATGGACTAGTCAAAGTCCAGACCTCAACCTGATCGTAATGCTGTGGTGGGACCTTAAGAGGTCTGTGCATAAGAGAATGTCCAAAAACCTCAATGAACTGAATCAATGTTATGAAGAAGAATGGACTAAAATTCCTCCACAACCATGTTGATCCACTTAGAATAGAATATACTTTATTAATCCCTTTGGGAAGGTCCCTCGGGGAAATTCGGGTACAGCAGCAATACAATACCGACAGCCAGAGCAGAGTTAAATAGAATAAAATAGAACATAGAGCAGTAAAATAAAAGATAAGAGGAATATGGTTCCTCCTTAAGTAGACGGGTCCTGCTCAAGGTTTCTTCCTCTTAAAAGGGAGTTTTTCCTTGCCACAGTGCTTTTAAGGGGGTTCAGGCTCTGGGTCTCACGCTCTGAGTTTCTGTGAAGTGCCTTGAGACAATTTCTGATTCTAAAATACGCTATATAAATAAAACTGAATTGAATTGAATTTACAAACATTGCACACCAGCATAGATGATAATGGAATATGTACAGTAAAAATAAAAGATGAATTATATACAAACATTGCACAACCAGCATAGTTATTGATACACAGGGATATTGCACAAGTTATTGCACTTTATAATAATAAATGATTGCACGTGTGTTGTATCAGGCGGGCTGTACTCCTCCCTCCTTCTCCCCCTCCTGCCAAAAGCAAAGTTGTAGAGTTTGATGGATCGGGGGACAAAGGAGTCTCTGAGTCTGTTGGTCCTGCTCTTGGGGAGGAGCAGCCTGTGACCAGCCTGTTAGTACACCTTTTGTTCATGTTACCCCCCCCCCCCCAACAGACAACAGCATAAAAAAGTGTACTGGCCACCACAGACTGGTAGAACATCCACAGGAGTTTCCTGCAGATGTTGAAGGCTCCGAGTCTTCGCAGGAAGTACAGACGGCTCTGGCCCTTCTTGTACAGGTGATCTGTACAGCATGTCCAGTCCAACTTGTTGTCCAGCCACAACCCGAGGTACTTGTAGTTGCCTACAATCTCCACCTCGTCGTCCCTGATGGTCACTGGCCATGGTTGTGGGCTGGACTTCCTGAAGTCAATGACCAGCTCTTTAGTCTTTGAGGTGTTAAGCTAGAGATGGTTCATCTGACTCCAGGTGACAAAGTCGCTGACTACATTCCTGTACTCATCCTCTCCATCATCCCTGATACACCCCACGATGGCTGTGTCATCTGAAAACTTCTGGATGTGACACAGTTCTGAGTTGTAGCAGAAGTCTGAGGTGTAAAGGGTGAAGAGGAGGGGGGCCAGCACCGCCCCCTGGGGAGCTCCAGTGCTGCTGATGACAGTGTCTGATGTGGTGTCCTTTAGCCTGACGTACTGCGGTCTCTCCGTGAGATAGTCAGCAATCCAGGACACCAAGTAGTGGTCCACTAACATCTCCCTCAGTTTGTCCAATAGCAGCAGGTGCTGGATGGTGTTGAAGGCACTTGAGAAATCCAAGAATAGGATCCTCACTGTGCCCCTCCCTTTGTCCAGATGTGCTTGAACATGGTGTAGGAGGTAGAGAATGGCGTCCTCCACACCCACACCTGCCCAATAGGCAAACTGTAGGGGGTCCTGAGCCTAATGCACTTGGGGCTTGAGGAGGTTGAGGATGAGCCGCTCCATTGTCTTCATCAGCTGTGATGTGAGTGCCACCGGTCTGTAGTTGTTCAGCTCACGAAGGCAGTTTCTCTTTGGAACTGGAACAACACAGGATGTTTTCCACAGGGTAGGCACTCTCCCCAGCTGTAGACTGAGGTTGAAGACATGTTGGAGTGGTTCCCCCAGTTCAGCAGCACAGGTCCCCAGCAGCCGAGAGGGCACCCTGTCGGGGCCGTCGCTTTCCTTGGGTGGAGCCTCCTCAGTTCTCTCCTCACCTGGTCTGCTGTGATGGATGGATGTTGAGATGGGGGGAGGGCTGCACAGGGGATGGAGTCAGGGGGGGTCATACACTGCAGTGAGAAGGGGGACAGTGGGTTGGTCAAAGCGGTTGAAGAAGTTGTTCAGCCTGTTTGCTTCCTCCACTGTCCCCCCCTGCTGTTGTGGCCTTTGATCTGTAGCCTGTGATGGTGTTGACACCATCCCAGACCTCCTTCATGCAACTCTCACTCAGTTTGTTCTCCACCTTCCTGCTGCAGGTGTCCTTTGCCTCTTTCAGGCATTGTTTCACCCCCTGCTGTGCTGATTGAATAGCCTCTCTGTCTCTGTTCATGAAGGCCACCTTCTTCCTATTGAGGGCAGCTTTAACATCGTGTGTTACCCATGATTTGTTATTTGGGTAACAGCGGACAAACTTGTTGGGGGAGACTACGTCCAGGCAGAAGTTTAGGTAGTCTGTCAGACAGTGAGTCTGCTCCTCTATGTCCTCGCCATGTGTTTTCAGCAGTACATCCCAGTCAGTGGTGTCAAAGCAGTCCCTCAGAGCATCCTCTGCCTCAGGTGACCTGATTGAATGAGTGGTTTTCGACATCCTTTTGACCAGGGGGTGTACTGTGGCTGCAGGTGAACCAGATTATCGTCAGACTTTCCAAGTGCGGGGAGAGTGGTGGCTCTGTAGGCATCCTTCATGTTGGCATACAGCAGGTCTATTGTTCTGTTCTGCCTTGTGGGACAGTCTACAACCTGGTAGAAGGAGGTCAAGGGAAGCATGGTTAAAGTCCCCAGATATGACCATAAATGCCTCGGGGTGCTTTGTCTGCAGCCTTGCTGTTACTGTGTGTATCATCTCACAGGCAGCTGATGCGTCCGCGCTCGGTGGGACGTAAACACAGAGCACGATCACGTGACTTAGCTCCCTCGGCAAGTAATATGGCTGCAGGCTAACCGCTAACAGTTCCAAGTCCTGACAACACAGTACCTTTTTCACTGAGACATGTCTTGGGCAACACCAATGCTCGTTCACATATATGATGAGCCCCCCACCTCTGCTCTTCCCGCAAGCGTTCGTGTCTCTGTCGGCTCTCACAGCAGTTAAGCCCGGTAGAACCATGTTAGCATCCGGTATCACATCAGTGAGCCACATCTCGGTGAAGATGTATAAGCTGCACTCACGGTAACTCCGTTGATTGTTCAGCGCAAACAGCTCGTCCATCTTATTCGGTAGTGAGTTGACGTTCCCCATTATTACCGAGGGGATCGCTGGCTTAAAATGTCTACATGCAGCCTTTACTTTAACTTCTGCCATGCAGCCCTTGTACTTCCTCCTCAGCTCTGCCGGGATGTTGTGCTGCATTCCGACGTTAGTCCTCAGTGCAAAAAGTTCTTCTCTTGAATAAACAAGACTGTCGCATGGTGGTGCCATGTTAGGGTTAAAATATATCCACAGGATACATAAAATAAGTAGATAAAAATGCTAAAAGACAGTAAGAAAACACTCGGGTGCGTAGGAGACACTGGTAAGGCAGCCGTCTCCTACAGCGACGGAAGTAAAAGTTTTTATAACTTTTAGCAATTATTGCTGCTAAAAGTGGATCAACAAGCTGTTCGTGGGGGAACTTAGTAGGCCTATTTCAAAATATGTTTTTATTTTCACTAAATAAATAGTAATATGTTGTTGTTTGAATTTGTCTAAAACTAAAACCCACTACAATCAAAAATACAATGCAGGATACGTACAGATGCAGTGCTGCTAATGTGTAAAGAAAAAAAATTTAGGGATCCCTGCTGCATTATACACTGTATGTGGGAGGGATGAGCTGGTGTCTGCATTATGAGCTGTCCCCTCATTATTTTGTATCCAGGAAATGGACATTATTTGCTTCGGCTCAGTCAGTGTGACAATCAGCACGCTAAAGCTCCACTGCATCAACGCCCTCAGGAGATGGAAATTCAATGTCTATCAGTGTATGTGTGTGTGTGTGTGTGTGTATGTATGAACGTGTGTGAACTCAGCCAATTTCCCTTTCAGATGAGCTCTTATCTGCGTGCAGAGGCGAGCACAGGGAGAGTCAGCGCCCTCTATTCTATGAATGCAGCTTTAGGAGGAAGAAGGAGGAAGGTAGGGAGGAAAGAAGAGTGTGGGGGGGGGGGGGGGGGGGGGGGGGGGTGGCGCACTTCCGGTACCATATATGGAAGTGCTGGAATCTCCTCCACCACCACCACCACCACTACTACCCCACCCTCCGTGACAGGGCAACCCATCTTTATTCACCTCACGTTCGGCTCCTTCCACAGGAAAGCTGACGCGGTGGTGGGAGAGGCGAGAAAGAGGTGGAGGGAGAAATGATAGAGGGTGATAGGGGAGTCTCCACAGCCAGCGTGTGAAGAAAGGTGATCATTGTCGTCGTCATCGCCTCAGCGTGACGTATTCGATTCTGATGATAAAACCCGGTTTACCATTGAACGTGTGTTCGCACAAAATACATATGTTCACATAAAGCCAACTTAAATACAAATGACGCCTCATTTTGGCAACATCTTCCATGCAGAAAACTGTGTGCGATGCCAGGATGTGCTATGTGTAAAGCTTACAAGGAGAATTAGGAAGTGTGTGTGTGTGTGTGTGTGTGTGTGTGTGCGTCATGAAATATTAGAGGATGCATCCTAGTGCAGCAGAGATAACAGTGCGTTTTTGCTTTTAATTCCCTGAGCACAATTCCATCACTCCTTGACCTCTTCTGATCTCAGATTCACACTGAAGCAACATCTCCAATTAAAGCAACACACACATACACACAACTAAACAAAATACCAGCTTTTTTTGTGCCTCTCAGGCTTTTCCCCACTTAATTTCGCTCTAATTAAATTCAGTGGATCCACATTCTTGTCTCCTCGCTCTGCTTCCATTTGTTCTGTCTCTCTTTGGAGATCCGTCCCAGTAACTTTCCTTTCATCCTCTGCCAAGCCCCTCCACCCTTGCCTTGCTCCCTGGCAGCCTCCACCTCTCCTCCTCGATCTCCCTCCAGCTCAAGTTAGATAACTTACTGACGTGCTAAAGGCTGCTGATGTACAGCGCACACACAGTTATGTTGTCTGACAGCAATGAATGCCCTGACAGAGCGGTTGGTGAAATCTATCTGCATATCTCTGCACTGACTCTGTTAAATTCATATAAAGTCATGTGAAAAGACTGAGGATGTTTAGAATAACTGTGTTTTATTATTCAATAGTTTGGAGTCTACAGCAAGCATCTCATCCTGCAAAAAATAGAAAGATCATCTTTCCGAACCTCAAACAGCTGCTTCACATGACAAAAGATTGATTAAAGCTTTCTAATCTTCTCCAACCCAATAAAAGTAAACATTATGCAGCTGTGGCACAAGTCACCCCAGTCAACCCTTTACTTTTATTTAAAAGTTAGGGCTGGGTACCAAACTTGTGGCTTTAAAAGCAACACGATGGAGTTTGTTAGCGAAATTTCAAATGTAGGACAGTAGCACAAAGCTGTCGCAGATACTTGTTCTGGTAAGAACATAGACAGTATGTACAAAGTGCTCAAGTGTAGGTTTCTAAAGAGCTGCTTTGAGTCTCCAACTGTGGCCATGTTGTGTCACAGTCTGCCTAAACTCCAAATACAGGCAAAGAGGTAGAGTGGAGTTGAGGCAGGCAAGGAGGTGTATAAGAAAACAGCTTGTGCTGTGCTTGTGTCACTCAAAGCAGCATAATTTCACTTATATTTCCGTCCTCACAAACAAAACGCCACATTTGGCAGATGACACATCCGCTAAATATGATACATGCTTACGTTAAGGAACGTATGATCATGTTGCCCAAAGTCATCTTAACATGGGACAGATCTCTAGCAGCTAAAGTCAGAGTAAAGAATATGGAGGGCAGTGGTACATGGTTTGAGTTCCCCCGCAAGCAGTTTTTGTCAGGGTTTGAGCCAGGGCTTTTATTTTGTTAGTCTGTTTTCCGTTTGCATTAATTCTAGTTTTATTAGTTACTTCCTGTTTTATTTTGTACTTGACTGTTTCCCTTGTGTTTCAGGTCTGTTGACTTCCCCTTCCTCATGTGTGCACCCTCCCCCTCCCGTTGATTACCTGCTCCGCCCTAATGTGCCTCACCTGTGTCCTATTCTCTTCCCGCCCTCCTGTGTATAAAGCCTGTGTGTTTCCTCCCCCCTGTTGCCAGTTCGTTTTGTGAGCAATCCATATGACAGCAGTCCAAGTAGCCTTTCCGCTCTTGTGATATTTCCCTGCGAGTTTTCGAGTGCCTTTTGGATTTTCTTGTGCTTGACTTTGTTTGGATTTTGACTGATTTTGCCTTTGCCCTTTTGGATACCTTTGCCTCGTGGACTGAAGTCCTGTGTACCGAACTTTACCTGAATTAAACATTGAGATTTGCCTGTTACTTCCGGCTCTGCTGCATTTGTGTCCACCATCTTGTATTGGCCCTGACATTACGAACTGGCCAGAAATGGACACAGCAGACATCGAGCCAGTACGAACGGCGCTTTCTGGGCAAGGCCGCCGATTGCGACAGCAGGAAGAACAACTCGAGCGTCTCGATCAAGCTTATGTGGAACTGTCGGGAACAACCAAGCGACAATTCGCTTCCCTGAGCGATCAGATCGGCATGCTTGTTCACCAGTTACAACAACAGCGCCTTCCCGTGAACCCACCTGCTATCCCAGTGCATGCCGACGTCGCCGCTCCTCCGGTACCAGTTCAGACCGCCATGTTTCAGATTCCTGTGGCACTTCCAGAACGTTTTTACGGCGAATCAGGTGATTGTTGCCCTTATATCACCCAGTGCCGACTCCTGTTCACTCGACAGCCCTCCGCCTTCCCCACAGATGAATCGAAAATCTCCTGTTTCTTCTCCCGTCTGTCCGGGCGGGCCGAAGCATGGGCTAGGGCGGAGGTGGACAACGCTACGCCTAGCTGCGATACCTACGAGGCCATTTGTTGCGGCTTTCACCCAGGTCCAATGATCCCGGCCCAGGAGGGAGGCCGCCTGGTCTCTCTTCAACATTTCCCAAGGAAAACACAGCGTAGTGGACTACGCTATCGAGTTCCAGGCTCTGGCTACCGACAGTGGGTGGAATCCTACTGCTTTGTTTGACGCCTTTTTAAATGGGCTTTCTGAAGAATTACAGGACCGACTCATTTCCATGGATTTGTTTTTCAGAATGGCACGCTCCCAGTTAAAGCTCTAGTAGACTCTGGTTCCGAGCAAAACCTCATTGATCATGAGCTGGCCAGGCAGGTAGGCGTCACCATCGAACCACTCAATTACTCTGTCCCAGTTACTTCACTTAATGACCGAGTGGTCTCTTCTGTTAAATATCGTACGGCTCCTGTTCACCTCTTCATCTCTGGCAATCACCACGAACACACTAGGTTTTTTGTATTTAACTCACCCAACAATCCTGTAGTACTTGGTCACCCCTGGTTTGTCCTTCATAACCCCATAATTGATTGGCCCACCAGTCGGCTCATCGGCCTCTACCCCCCTCCAGTGACCCCTCTGGCCCACCCGAATATCATGACCTAGCTAAAGTCTTTAGCAAGGACAGAGCTCTCACTTCCACCCCATCATCTTTATGACTGTGCCATCGACCTCCTGCCAGGGGCTACTTTACCCAAAGCACAGCTGTATAGCTTAGCTAAGCCTGAGCGGGAGGCGATGGGAAATTATATCTCAGAGTCCTTGGCCTCCGGTATAATTCGGCCATCCACCTCACCTGTTGGAGCCCCATTCTTCTTTGTGGGAAAGAAGGATGGAACCCTCCGCCCTTGCATAGACTACAAAAAACTGAATGCAATAACTATCAAGAACCGCTACTCTCTACCGCTAATGGACTCTGCTTTCGAGACTCTTCAGGAAGCTCGGGTCTTTACCAAGCTGGATCTTCAAAGCGCTTACCACCTGGTGCATATTTGCTCGGGTGATGAATGGAATCATTTAATCAATGATGTTCTTAGGGATTTTCTGCATCGTTTTGTTTTTGTATACCTCGATGACATCTTGATTTTCTCTAGAAACATTACTGAACATCGGCGGCATGTTCGACTAGTGCTCCAACGTGTCCTATTGTCTTCCCGCCTTCCTGTGTATAAAGCCTGTGCATTTCCTCCACCCTGTTGCCAGTTCGTTTTGTGAGCAATCCATACGACACAGCCATTCAAGTAGCCTTTCCGCTCTTGTGATTTTTCCCTGTGAGTTTTCGAGTGCCTTTTGGATTTTCTTGTGCTTGACTTTGTTTGGATTTTGACTACCGATTTTGCCTTTGCCCTTTTGGATACCTTTGCCTCGTGGACTGAACTCCTGTGTACCGAACTTTGCCTGAATTAAACATTGAGATTTGCCTGTTACTTCTGGCTCTGCTGCATTTGTGTCCACCATCTTGTATCGGCCCTGACTTTTAGTTTCAGCTTTAATCGCAGTAGTTTTTAGCATACAAAAAGAATTACTGGTTAAGTACCACTTTAAGTCTCCTGATCTCATCATAACATCAGCATCTGCAAATTTGCAATGCAGAACAGGCATTTTTTTTATTTATTTTTATTTTCTTTCTACCATTACCTAAAAGTAATGTTTAGTGTGCACAACAGCATCACTGTACCCCTGCAATGCTCATACTCACAGACCCCACAACACTGTCAGATAACGTCACTAAGACGCTCACAAACACTGCTGCTGCTTCCAAAGACCACAAAACTAGAACAGACTATGGAGTATAAGGAGGCACGGTAGCTCTGCAGGGACTTAAAGCACAAAGCCAGCTCCGCCGCACAGTGACAATGAAGGGTGAAAGCGCAGTGAGTAATCCAAAGGGGAAGGGGGGGGGGGATCACTGATTTGAAACAATTACACACAGAAATCCAGCATTTGGATTCAGTATGTGTTTATGCATATGAGCGCAGAGGCTGGAGGCTTGTATGTGACCTCATACAACCTGAAACACACACAAAGGAATTGGCATGACTCACTCCGAAGTGGGAAAAGGAGTAAGAAAACATTGGATAGAAGTAAACCCTCCCTCCTTTTCCTCAGTCAATCCGCTACTTCACTTTATCTTTTCCCCAACAGATGCCCTGCCTCTCACCTGCAGCGCCCTACCCGCCGACAACAGCTGTCTGCAAGCTTATGAGCTGGAAAACACACCAGCTACAGACTGTGATAAAGCAGCATAACAGATTACAATCCAATGAAACGCATGCTACGATTTACAGAAATTCTGCAGAAGCTGAAAATAGCTGCTTAACTACTACAGTTGACAGTAATACTCAGATTTTTTTTGTCTGCTGGGCTTTACAAAATAAAAGGACTGAAAAATCTGAACAGATTGTACCATTATGACTGTGGGGATAAAGCGTTCAGTTGCATTACTCATACAACCCCCCCACCCCCGACCACCCACCCACCCCACACACACCCTCCTCCCTGGAGAACAAATAGTTTTGGCTTCGCATGGGCTCTGTGTCTTGTGGAGGTTGGACTTGATAATATGACAATATTTATGGTGGGATTTATGACTCCAATCGCTTCAGGATTGTCCCCAGTGACTGTCAGGCAGTACAGACACAAATCCTAAAAGAGATTGATGCTTCACACCAACACATACTGCAGCCAAGACACACGACTCGACAGCTTATGTCAATAAAAAAAAACACAATAAGAAAATGATGTCTTATATATAAGAGAATATATATATTTGCACTGAAATGTAAATGATAATGTGATAATCAGCTGAAAGCATACACTGTAAAAAGTATATACATCATTTAATTGTCCAGCTGATCTGTATAATCCACTTTACCATCACTAGTTAGCCTCACCCTGAAACTCTAGCTTCATTCAACAAACTGAGCCTCCATGTCGGTTGGGATTACAAAGCTTGGCTGAATACACTCCTGAACAAACCTACAGATGGTGTTTGTTCAGCAACCACAACAACCTGAGGAAACACAGTATACCCATGTTGTCAGCGAGCACTGAAGCACCACTGTGGAGCATCTATAAATCCACAGGGACTTTTTTTTTACACTTTAATTTACATTTTCTGATGTGAATGTCTTACAGATTCAGATACAGTATCCACACATACATTCGTGAGACACTACTGCCTACACACACAAACACTATACACACACACTCCCACACACATCCCCGCTAGTGTGAGTCATCCAAAAATTACATTCAGCATCTCTGGTTTGGGCAGCAGAGCGGTGAGGTTATGGCTTTGGCTCTCTGCTGTTGAGTTATTTTCAGTTACAAAGAAACAAACAGCACGCAATAAAACTCAAACTAATCTGTTGTTCATCCAGGGCAGGGTCATGCACACATGGGAATAAATCAGCCACAGTTTTTTAGTAAACACATATTCAAGGAATAAAATGTATTCTGACCTGAAAAAGCAGTCTTTAACAACTCTTACTGCCAGAAGGGGGAGACAAAAGCTGTGCACTGTAGCTTTAACCACTCATGAAGCATTAAGTTGTGGTGGCCATATATAACCATAAAAAAACCTAACATGTGGTCGATATTTAAATCCTTAAAAATAGAACCCATGTGGGGCCGTATTGCCATGTGTTTATGGGGCCGGAACCTATCGCCCTGTTGGCTACCCTGGCAGAGGAACCAGTCCTTTTTTCAAAATAAGGACTCTCCTTAAGAAACATGGTAAGGAGTCCGGTCATCAAGAAGGGCCTCCAACTAGAGAAGCTGGTCTTCCTTGTTGAGAGTAACCAGTTAGGGTGGTTTGGGGACACCGGGTTCAGATGAGGTGTTCTGGTCATGTCCGTCCAGGAGGAAGCACGCAGGTACACCCAGGCCATGCTGGGTGCCGGGATTTTATGTCTAGGCTGGCCTAGGAATGCATTAATATCCTCCTGAATAAGCTGGTGGAGGTGGCCTGGGATGGGAGGTTTCCTGAAGCCAGAAAACCATGATCTTTACCTAAGCTCTTGCCCTGTTTTTTAAATGCCTAACCCCAACCTTGAGGCAAAACAAAGCTCAACAGCACATGCAAACAAAGTGTTTCACAGTATTTAGAGCAGCAGTGTCAGGGGACTTGAACCCCAAACTACTGACTGACTGAAGGTCCGCCATGCTACATGTACCAACAACATCCCGTAAATGCCCCCAACACAGATTTTGTGCCTGCATCGGGCCCATAAATGGATGCCGTTGGACAATAGGAACATAATGTTCTGACCAAGGTAACCATGCATCGTATCTTGGGGAAATATTGACCAAATGTGCCATCTTGGGCAAATGAGGATCACCAGCTTACAACGAATATCTTCATGTATTAAAGCAAGGTGACAGTAAAAAACTGACTAGAGAGCCTTCTGCCTGGCACACTTTGCTGATCCTCGTCTATGTGCAACATGATTTAATTGCTGACATTTGCCTTCCCATCCTCTGAGGAGAAACAGACTTGAGTGTTACCTAATGAGAGCTGGCACCTCCGGGCCTCTTCATCATCCACTCTTTTAATGAATTAATAAAGACCTGTTAGTTCGTCAAAACACAACTTTGCAAACCTCGCTCACGATCAGCTAAAAAGAAAAAAACAAAAAGAAAAAACCTTAGGGGGGACTCCCTGCTCCCCCCCACCCCCTGACCTCTGAAGCCACATCATCAGCGAGCATCTGTCTCCTGCAATCAGGGCCCAGCTGGCAGCAAAGATCTGCTACTCTTCACTCCTGCTGACTCCATAATGATGCAGCCCGCTGATGACAGGAAGGAACCCCGGCAATTCTGCATGATGGCATTTTCATTGTTGACCTCTGGCTTATCCCCTTTAAGAGATTTTCAGCAACTACTAATGATGATCTCAGAATCTCCAGATAAGCATTTCCTTTGAAATAAAAAGGTTTTCCAACAAACACCGCCTCCTTGCCACCTTTCCTCTCTCATCATCTCCCACAGTTTTCTCTCCCTAGGCTATTATCAACTTAAAGAAGCCTCCTATAGGTCACAGCATCAGGCAACTACAATGTATGCCATAGACTCTTCATTATTTTCAGGAAAACTGGTGCCAGGTAAAGGCACCATTTCTGAAAAAGACTCCAATCATCTCCTTGCTAACCTGGATTCTCATGTCACGTTACACCATGTGGCTGACCTGGCGGCCCTCGAATATGTCCCTGTCTCCACTATATGAGGCTACATTTAGACACTCCGTTCCCTCTCTCTTTTCGAGCTTTTATGTGGAGGCGTGTGGATCTGTGACAAAGTCTCCTCACATAAAGGAAAGCCCTTGTCAGGCTTCCACGGTTGAAATCTACCTTGTCTGGAGAGCAGCCCTGAATGTAGTGAAACTCAAGAGTATAATACCTCCAACTGCTGCAGCCTCTGCTGAGGAGCTTTGTTGTGGGAAGAACAAAGGGGAAGCTGAGCATTTGTCACCTTTGCCTCTCATGTTTCAGCAAGTGCAAGGGGTGGTCTGCTGAGTAGTGATTTGACAGGAATAACTCTGACCCTGAGCCCCTCGATCACATCATCTGATCTCAGATTATTACAGGTTACAACAGACGATCAAGCGCAATTCACTTTAACAGCAATCTGGATATGTTTTTCTCTCAACGCTGTAATCCACAGCTGCCAGGTCCGGCTGGGAACATGTTTAAGGATGTGCATGTCTCCATAAATTAATGATCCGTTTCACCGGTGATGCAGCTCCCAGTGGTGACAACTTGTGCTCTGCAGTGAGCTGTACTACCCCGAGGGCAAACTGGAGGTTTGAAACTTACACGACACACTAAGGATAAAGAACTGTAACCAACACAAAGGAAAGACTGAGCCTTTTCCCACTGTATAAACTGTCCACCTTGTGCCAATTCATGAATGAAAGTCTAGCTATTTGAGACTTCAGGTGCATTTCTTCTTACTGTGATTTGACTATGGCTGAGAAATTTGAAGATTTGTCTCCCAAAAAGTTCATTTTTGACTCGCCAACAGATCCAATATTAGATTATATGGTTTATCCTGAATATATTGTTTTACTCCCAGCATAATAAGACAACACTTTTGTAGGCTGAGTGAAAGATAAGAAGAAGAAAAAAAGTTATTCTCAGTCACCGTCCTTTAATCAGCCGTGCACCGGTGCAGCAGGTGTCCCCTGCGCGACACCAGAACGCGCGTTGGACGCCTAAAAAGAACCTTCAAAAAACTATACCAAAAATATCCCTTCTTACCTTGTAGACATTCTCCGTTATACGGTGCACCTCGTCGGTCCGGGACATCCTTGTTGGAGTGTCGGTTAGAACCATAGACTAAGATTTCCCTTGGATGAAGGTTGAGATTTTTCCGAAGTGTAACGTGGAAAAGACACGGAACAGCTGTTCGCGTGAAGATGTAGCTCTTGTCTGTCGTTCACTGTGAGAGGGATCAGCACGTCTGGCCGTGGGATCCCTGCTTTTATAGGAAAGTCCTCCGCTGCGCCCACACCGGCTCCCCCACGCAGCCAGCCAGTCAGTCAGTCAGTCGGTGCTTCTCGGTTAGAGCGCAGAGGCGGAGAGGGGCGGTGCTGCCTTCAATGACAATAGGACACCTGATTGTAAACCCCAGATTGAGCAGCATATACTGGAATTTTGTATCACTTCCAGTCAAATAAATTAAATTGTTGGATAAATGATGGGTTTATTTCTTACTTCATGTTCCATTTGTTTCATTTGATTTATTTTAAAATAAAAATTCTCTATATATAAAATGTCAGATATTTCCTACTGCTGAAATAACAGTGTAAACACGTCACATATTATACACTGGGACAATTTTGGCATTTATTATTATTATCATAAATTACCTCTTTTAGGAGCTGAAAGTGTGCCTCTGGTATTTACAGCAAGTCTGTAAATGCAGCACAGCGTTTAAAGACACGCCTCCTCTGCTGTGTCACAGGCTGCCCACGCCGCCTCTGCTACAACCATTCAGAAGACTTGACTGAACCTCTCCACACGTAAAACTACACATTTAATCAAGATGACTATCTGTTATATTTTTAGCCATTCATGCAGTTTTTGTACTTTATTTAGCATGTTTTTTGATATAATAAAACACAATAATTGAGATTTTAGAGTTCTAAATGTCACATGACTGCCCGTTCTATATTTGTGTGTTTTTTTTTCCTGAGTGGGCTCTGCTCAGTATGAGTGGGACAGGGCCAAAGTGTTTTGCGTGGCGGGCAGTTGGGAATCCCACACACATATGAACGCATCACGAACTAAAGGCCTTTTGAATGGCACTTTAGTTTTATGTGTGGAAATGCTCAGACAAGTCTTCTGAATGGTTGTAAACACTTAAGATAACAGTGTTCACTTCACTGAAGTAAAATAGATACTTCACGGCTGCTGTTATCCAACATAATGAAGTGTAACCAACATGGCTCACTACCTTATTTTATTTTGATTGTCACATGTGATTAAAGCCAGAAGACCAAGCTGCTGACAGTTTAGTGGGAATCAATCAGGCATGCTTGCTCTTGGAAACAGCAACATTCCCACTGTCAGCAGGGATATTGATTAACTCCTCTGTGACTATTCATTTACCACAATTAGTTTCCAATATTGAATGTAAGCTTTCATTGTGTTTGCTGACAGCCAACCTGATTTGATCAGGTATTGATTGACAGTTTAAGGAATAATTATATAAACAATAGCATTCTGTAGGCTGAAAAAAAAAATGTCCATCGACTCCCAGTTTGCTCTTGAAATCATCACCACCACATCTTCCAAAGGTTTTCAAGCTCGACTACATAAGCAACATCGGGAGCGGTAACCCGACATGTGATTTGTTGAGCTCTTAAAAAACTGCCAACTGATCTTCAGGTAATCAGTGAGCAAAGCCGGACTGGGACTCAAGTTAGACAAATAAAGAAATGTTGTGTTTTGTGCAAATACCTAGGTGGATTTTACTTGAATAAGGACTGTTTTTGGAGCTTGTCGTGTCTTAGATGGCCAAAAGTGATTACAACACAATCCTCAAGAGCTAAACTTAACTCTTGGAAAGCTGATTTACAAGAAGAAATCTCAGTTGAACTGTGGAATGCATGTTAAAAAAGGGATATATGTTTTAAATTACTGCAATACAAGTAGCTAAGTCAAGTCTATATGACTATATATATATATATATATATATATATATATATATATATATATATATATATATATATATATATATATATACTTTTATAATCCATATTATGACAAGAACCAGTCGTCTAAGTAAAAAGAAAGAGTCCATCATTAGTTAAAGACATGAAGGTCAGTCAATTTGGACTTCAAGAACTTTGAATGTATCCTAAAGTGCAGTCCTGAAAACCATCTAATGCTTTGATGAAGGGTTACCTTTGCTACATAGGGGAAGTTCATCAGAGTTACCAGTATCAGAAACCACAAATGAACAGCACCTCAGCTCAAAGCCCTGCATAAATGCTTTACAGAGTTCAAGTAGAAGACATATCTTAACACCAACTGTTCAGAGGAGACTGGGTGAATCAGACGTTCATGGTCAAATTGCTGCAGAGAAACCACTAGTGAGGAAGAACAGCAAGAGGAAAAATGCAAGGACATTAGACCAGTGGAAATCTGGACTTTGGTCCAATGAGTCCAAACCTGAGATGGAAGGAAAAGTTTCGGGTACATGGTACAGTTCCCATTGTGAAGGTGGACAAGGTGTGATGGTGTGCGGATGCTTTGTTTTTTTATTTAAAAATTCAAGGCACAGTTAGTGGGACCATCATTTGTTTTGCAACAGGACAGTGATCCTAAACACATCTTCAGGATATGTAAGGGCCATCTGACCAAGAATGAGAGTGAAAGAGTGCTGTGTCAGCTGACCTGACCTTCACAATCACATGACCTAAACTCAGCTGAGTTGGTTCAAAACTGTTTGAAAACCATTGGAGTTGATGACTTCATGAAGCTGACTTAGAGAATATCAAGTGTGAAAAGCTGTCAATATATAAAATACATTCAGGTTGGTTTAACATTTATTTGTTTAAACATCTTAGTTTTGGTGTCCTTGGTATGAATCTACAACGTGGAACGTACTTACATTTAATATGAAGTTTAAAGCCCTTATAATGAAAACAAAAAGTTGAAAAAGTTCTGCCTGTGTGTATAATCTGAGCATAATGGGGGTGTTGTCAGGTAGGCAAGACATTGGGTGGGCAAGAAACACACACACACACATACACCTACACACCTGTAGCATCTATTCAACAGCATTTAGTCTCCCTCTTTATGTCCAGCCTACTCACCATCGTCCTCTCAGGCTTTTTCTCTTCTGTGATTCATCAGCACGGAGCTCTGACATTCAGGTTCCTGTCTGTGCGTCGCCCACTCCCACACACCATCGAATAGGTTTGTGGTGCGCAGTCAGCTGCAGAATGTACGGATGGATGGATAACGTCCATTGAAAAAAAAGAAAACTGTTAAGTGGAGTGAAAGAACTCAACAATTTGGGCTATTTACGGACACACAACGAAAAATAACTCAAGTAATAAATGGGAACATTTAACGGCATCCTACACTTGAATATGCTTTATAAAGTCACAGTGTGGTACAGAGACAGGCAAGAGCGGAGAAAAATTAAACTCTAAATCTTTTTAAGGCTTTCATTTGTTAATTTGTGAAAATATTACAATATTAGTTTCACTTCTCATATTATTTTCTTAAAACCAACTCTGGACTTACTAAACCTACGCAAACCATCTCCTCTGGTGCCACCTTGTGTTCAACAGAGAACAATAAAAACAATTTGTTTTAAAAAAACAAACACTTTTATTGTAAAAAGAATGTACAGAAGGAGGTACAATTTTAAGACGACCGGTTCAAATGACAGCCCGACAGTATTACTCATCAGTGTCTGCGAGATTAACTGATTTACAGATTAGTTAAAATGGATCTTCAAAGATACGCAAGCATAAGCCTGATGGATGTAGGCCACCGCTCTCGCCGCAATATAACACAAACATCTGCATAAGCATGGTGAAATAATTACAGCGTTGGTAATACTCGTGGGTTAAAAAGATCCAGGTTCTGTCAAGTTATTACCTTGAAAAGATTACCAACTGTTGTCTGGGCCCTCTGTCGTAAGCCCCACACATGATATGATTAGCCCTTTCTCCAATGACACTGAACTAATCCACAAGGGGAACGCAGAATTAGATTAGTTAAGCGGCTCGAAAAAGGGGTCAGGCGGAGAATATTTTGTGAAACAGATGCTTATGCAAATGTTCGAAGGAAAAGTTGGGAGTGTCAACGAACTCGGGCCTGAACGCCAAAGACTGCGAAGAGAATGACCTGTGTTTACAGACTGTGGCTGCCTTAAAGGGGAAGTTCACCCAAATTACATGGTAAATAGACAATCATGTTCTTCACTTTCAGCTATAAAAAAAGTCTCAACATTTACATTATAAAATTTAATATCTGTTTATATGTGTATTATGATTTGATTTCTCCTCATTGAGCAGATTTAGTTTTTAGCGAGCAAAAAAAACCAATTTGACATACTCTTCCGAAAGAAAGGTCTAATTTAGTGTGGATGTTAAAGTGTGTTTCCTGGACTTTAGATGATACATTTTGACTCTTGAACAACTGATTATTGATGGCTGTTGTTTTTCTTGATGCATGTCTCCTTAGCTGAGACACAAAGCCCATGCCCAAATGTTAAAAATTGCAGTTCACCCTGCAGCCTCTAGGGGGCTGCCACCAAAAGCGACTCAATCTCCATAGACTCCTATGTTAAATGGGCCAAATGACCTCATGGCCTCATAGCTTGTTCAGCCACTTAAGTTGAACTCTCACCAGCCAATAAGTAAAGAAGAAGGACAGACAATTCATCACTGACCTCCTATGCTGCAAAGGATTTAAGGTGACAACATCCTTATTCAATTTACTTCAGTTAGCCTGAACATAAAAACAGCACAAAACATACTGTCAGTAGACTGAGATTTTGTGATAAACTTCTTAAAGTGACTGAGCAAATTATGGGATGCACATCATTATATATAAGAAAATACCATTAAAAAACAACATTTTAGTTGTTTGCATGGAAGAGCTGTTTCAGTCAGAGTTTAGGCAGAAGTTGATACTGTGATGCTGCCAACATGGCGACGGTCAACCACAGAGACTCAAAAACCGTTTCAGAAACCTAAGGGTGACATCACCAACACTCCATCCATAGTTATATACTGTCAGTGTTTCTCAATCATACCTTTTTCTTAAAGTCAAAAGTGTAATGACATGAACAAAAAATGATGTGAATACAGTTTTTGTAATTTGGCTGAACTGGCCATTTAAAAAGCTCCATCAATTAGGTGGAACTTTAAGCAGAAAGATAATTAAAATAAAAAAAACTACTTTCCATACACGTGCATTTAGTCAGTATACTGTATTTAAAACACTAATCAAATAAAGGTTAGGCACAATAATCTGATCTCACAGGTTTTCATGGTTCGATTTAGCAGAGCGCTGCGGTGACTGACTGCCTTCGTGCGTCGCTGGATGGGATGAAGGAAGCCCAGTGATCTGAGACTGGCTGCTGCCACAGAGTTCTCCAGCAAAGTGTCTGAGTGGTTGTTGGTTAATGAAGGCATTCAGCAGCCAGCACGTCAGCGGATAGAGGTCAGTCATGTTCCTACGCAGCGAGCATCTCTCGCTCCGACTTTTTCCTGGGACGTTCCCTCTCTGAAGCAGATACACAGAATTTATAAAAGAATCAACAGCTGCTAAGAAAAAAGTCCAGTCAGACAAAAAATCTTATTAAATGCCCAAAAGTCACAGATCTAATGAGACAGACAGTATGGCCTCCTTTAGCCAGTCTATATATTTACTTATGGACAAGCTGCACTAAAAGTAGGTCTTAAATCTTATGCTGTCTTAGCATAAAAATAATAACAAGTGCACCAAGCCCGACTAACCACGGTACACGTGAACACATGGAAAGCTTTGACTGTCGCCAAGCAACACACTTATATCCACATTTTTCCCTTCGGATATGGATGACATGAAAAAAGCAATAAACTTAAGAGCCTGGGATACTGCTGTCCAATGCACACTCATCATATCCATATGGTGAAAGTCCGTAATTGCATAAACATCTGAGCACAAACAGTACTGCAGGGTGGCCACAGTGCACCTTTCTGTCCCGACACATGCAGTAATGGAGGGGAGGGCTCTTCTATTAGTTCAAATAAGGCCATCAGCCTGCCATCAGCTCACTGTCGGAACTGATATCCGATCACGCACAACTCGTCTTAACATTCTTTGGTGTTTTTATTTGGTGAGCAAGATAAATAATCTTGCGATCAATAGCGCAACTTTAAAGAGAGTTGCGTAAATTTTTTTCACATATGACACAACAGTGGCAACTTAATAAACTAGGCCACAGCTAAGTCAGATTATTCATGATATTGCAATATGTTACAGTATGCAGTGATGTTAAAGTGGGTTTACTTTCTAGAGGTATGCAGCATCAGGCAGCAGCAGCGTCCTCGGAACGTCTCCAAAGAGAGGGAACTGTGCGCATTTACACACAGCCATAGTTGTTTTTACTTTTAAGATTGTGTGATCAACAATCTTCGGTTATTAGTACCATGGTTAGTAGTTGCATATTTTTTAACTTGCTCCATACTAGAAGTTACACCCAGACAGGCTTAAGTGAGAATGGTACACAAATCATAAACAGAAATTAGTTGTAACTTTCAGTTCTAAGCCAAATTGTCACATTACAGACACATGATGAGGACAGGCTTGTACAAGACAAAGAAAACACCGCATTCAACAAACCTGGTTTGTCCTCTGTAGCCTCTGGGACTTCTGGCAGCTTGTCTGAAGGCACGTCAGGAAGCTCAACATCTCCCTGAGAGACCAAAAACCAAAAAGGAAATAGGTCAGGGTCCAAATAAAAATGAGTAGTGGAGCACCACTTATGTGATGTTAGGAGTTGAATAAAACCTGACTGACCTGAGTTATGGCCTCCAGCTCTGCTAGCACAGCGTCTTCGTCTTCTTGTGACAAAGAACCAGCCAGCATATCATCTATTTGCTGTAGAAAAACAAAAAAAACCCCACAGTAAACAACAAGAAGCTACCAAACAGCTTTGTAGGTGTTGACATGATGCATAAATACATTTTACTTCAGAATAAACGTATTATTTTGGCTTTATTGTCAAAGTAAAATTATAAATGATCCTGTATTTCTTAATGATGATGGAGGACTCACCCTTTGGTACTCGATGGCATCTTGGGTTTCATCCATAATTCGTTCTACCTCTTCAATAGACATCACCTTGAAGAAAAAAACACAGACTAATCAGTCTACTGTGCACAGGTACAAGGTGGGACACCATCTCTGGGACACTTTACCTCATGCATTTTTTTCAGACAGTCATTTCCAGCTTTCAACCCGTCGATGACTTTCTTTTCAATCTGGGCAAACTCCAAGTCTTGAACCTAAAATAAGCAGGAAAAGGGAGGACGGAGGTTAGTTTTAGGTGAATCCTCTTTGCTACAAGCTGAGTGTCAGTTTATCCATCCCAGCTCTCACCATGCGCTCCAGGTTGCTAATCTGGTTCTCCGTCTTGTCCAGCAGTTGCTCTTGGTAGCGCTTTTTCTTCAGCAAGAGGAGTGCTTTCCTGTGTGAATTCAAAAGTTACACAAATCACTTCAGATCAAATAATAAGATAAGAATACAAAATTTCACCAAATCATCCATAAAACCTGTTTTTGCCTAATGAAGCAAAACATTTTAATCACAAGAATAAGAAGTCCACCCAACATTTGAGTCTACTAAAGCATGATTTCTTGTGTATCCAGAAACAGTGATGATTTCTGTGACTGCTTATCTTCTCATCTAACTCACTGACACTTTGCATTATTCAGCACATACTCTTTTTTGCCATCCTTCAGCAGCTGCTTGGCTAAAAGTCTCTCCTTCTCCAGCTGCTGGTTGATCTTCTTTTGATATTGCCTCAGTTTATCTCTTTGCTGTTTCAGTTGCTGCAATGAGGAAACAGCGACATGGCATTCTTATATCACAATCAGATACTTCACACAAATACAGTACAACAACCATACAGCCATTAAAACATCAGTCATAAGTTATGTCAGTGAAACAGCTGACTTAGGCCAGAATGTGGATGATTTTAGAATAAACAAATTATGTTAAAACTATTAAATAACGTTTTTTCCCATATGCCGAAATGAAGAGAAGCTCCCACACACCGATTAAATGTTGAAGTTATATTGTTAAGACACTTGTGTATGCTCTCCGGAACGGTTTTTTGTTAAATCAGCACATTAGTTTGAGCAGTTTGGCAGTGTTTACAGACCAGAACGTGCACAGTCGAGGTAAATAACATTATAGTTAGCTTGCTAATGTTAGCTCGCTCTGACACTTACCAAAATCGCTTTGTCTTGTTCTGTGACTCGAGTTTGTTTCTTCTTTCCAAATAGATTTCCCATATTGGCACAGCATGCCAACTATAAGTTGCTATCAAAAACTAACGTAAATGTATTTCAATTTAAAACTCTTTTCAGGAGGTAGACTTTTGTTGCTTCTCCTCCATTATTTGTGTAGTCATCTGCGTCCACACCCACATCAGGAAGGACGGTGTCCGGGCAGGGACAGAATCTCTCGTTGCGAGAACTGGTTATAGTTACACATTACGTACATATATATATATATATATATATACTGCAGCTCCTATCTCCCTCTTAATCAGTTATAATGTATATACAGGAGGAGCTGCAGTTAGGGAAAGTTTACACACAAACAAAACATTAATCATTATCTATCATATTTATCACTACTCAGCTGTTTATCACTTTTCCACATCAAAATTGCACAGCCTGTTCTTTGTTTAAGCTTAAGTTTTGTGTCAATAGACAGACATTTGGCTGAGATGCGATAGCACTTCTTCGCCCTCTAGTGGCCAAACTGCACCAACACTTCAGGAGTCATGGGGCCAAGTTTGGACACAGCTTGCAGAGATATGAGCTCATTTCATGTATGATGAGGATTGATGAGGCCATTAGGTACCAGGATGAGATCCTCAGACCCGTTGTGAGACCATATGCTGTTGCAGTGGGTCCTGGGTTCCTTCTGATGATGACAATGCTAGGCCTCATGTGGCTGAAGTGTGTCAGCAGTTACTGCATGATGAAGGCATTGATGCTATGGACTGGTCTGCCCGTTCCCCAGACCTGAATCCAATCGAGCACATCTGGGTCATCACGTCTCGTTCCATCCACCAATGCCACGTTGCACCACAGACTGTGCAGGAGTTGACTGATGCTTTACTTCCACTCCAGTTGGATCAGCCTGTAATGTAATTTTCCACTTTCATTTTCAGAATCAGAATTACTTTATTTATCCCAGAGGGAAAATTCTTGTGAGATTCTTTTGAGTATGGGTCCAAATCCAGACCTCCATGTGATAATAATTTTGATTTAAATTGATCATTTTTATGTTGTTTTGTTCTCAACATATTCCACTACGTAATGAATGAGGATTTTCAACTGGAATATTTCATTCAATGAAATCTAGGAGGTGTTATTTTAGTGTTTCCTTTATGTTTTTGAGCGGTGTATATACAAAGCTACACTCACTTTTCTTAGCCACTGTCACTTTCTGCCTTATAGCATATATTGTTTACATTCAGCCTTACAGTCCTTACTGCTTTTCTATTGTCTTTAGTATATTGCACAGTGACAAAGCAACAGAATTTGACACAATTTCCTTTTATTGATTGATTGCATATTTATTATACATTGTGTATTTATATAGGCATCTGGAGAAAAAAATGTACAAGCAGCTGCTATTTGTCAGACCTGTGTTGTTACAGCAACACGTCCATAGACACGAAATATATTTAAGGATCTTCATGTGATTGAATGGATATTACCGTCTGTACTTACACAATACACCAAAAGCTCCTCAAAACAGTTTTTGCTGTCTAAGGAAGTATTAATGTAATATGTAAAGAAAACACTGAGTGTTCTTTTTTTCTGGACAATTTATGAATTGCTAATAAATGGTTTTTTTAATAAATTATGGAAAAGTGAAAAACATGATATAAAGCAGCTAAGTTTAAAAAACCATCATTTGCATTACTACAGAAAACATTTGCCTACAAATATATTGTTTTGTTTGAAAACGCATATAAATACTATTTATTTTTTCACTTTGACAATTTTATATTAATATTAACAAACCTCCACATCAAAAACAATACTGATTTCACTGATCTTCCAGGACTCTAAAAGCAAGGCAGTCAACGTACATCCTTGACACTCACACAATTATTATTGGCTGACTTTAACACGGATGTAAGTGGAGGCCTGTTTTTGGCGTCCACAAGCTTAATTAAAACAAACGATTGGTCTTTATATTTATACACATTTTTAGTGGTGTGGAAATGGAACAATTTTGAAAATGGTTATTTTTAAGTACAAAATAAAATTAAAGGACATCCATGTTCTTCCAGTCATCCGCTCACACAGACACTGTTGTTATATATATATATATATATATATATATATATATATATATATATATATATATATATATACATATACATATATATATATATATATATATATATATATATATATATATATATATATATATATATAGAGAGAGAGAGAGAGAGAGAGAGAGGTATGTTTATGGCAAATACAGAAAAACATTTTTAAGCACCAAAAACCTTTTTTTATACATTTTAAAGTGCAAATTGCTATTGCAATTGTTCTAACAAACTCAGACTCTCCCCATATATATTACACACCATCTAACATGTGCTGTCTGATGTGTCTCTTTAGATTTCCATGTCTCGTAAACCTTTCGCCACACATGTCGCAGTAAAACGGCTTCTCTCCAGTGTGGACAGTCATGTGACTCAAAACATGCGTACCGCGGCTAAATCTTTCGCCGCAGACACCGCAAACAAATGGCTTCTCTCCTGTGTGGATTTTCATGTGTCTTTTAAAATTGGACTGATTTCTGAATCTTTTTCCACAAACAGTGCACTCGAGCGGTTTTTCCCCTGTGTGGAGTCTGATGTGTGATCTGAGATTAGAGCGATGCATAAATTTTTTTCCGCAAAAGTCACAACTGAGTGTCTTCTCTCCTATGTGAACCCTCATGTGCGACTTTACATCGGTACGACGTGCAAATTTTCTTCCGCAAACGTCACAATTAAAGGGCTTCTCGCCCGTGTGGATTTTCATGTGCCTCTTCAGATCTGCTGGTCGTTTTAATTTTTTACCACAAACATCACAACCGAACGGTTTCTCGCCCGTGTGGATTGTCATGTGACTCTTGAGACCTCCCTGACGTGTGAATACTTTACCACAAACGTCACAATCGAACGGTTTGTCTCCTGTGTGGACTTTAACATGAGACTTTAGATAAGACTGAAGTATAAATCGTTTTCCACAGGCTTCGCAGGCAAAAGGTTTTTCTCCAGTGTGGACCTTCATGTGAGTCTTCAGGTTTCCCTGTCTTGTGAACCTTTTGCTACAAACATCACAACCAAACGGTTTCACTTCTTTAGCTCGTTGTGTAACTCTTTCAACATGATCATCACTGCCAAAGTCAGACTTCCTAGTTTTCCTCCACGCACCATCACTGCCTTCTGGCCCTGGAGAAGTTCCCTTACAGTCACTGTCCTCATTGTCACATCCATCACAATCATCATCATCACCGGCACCACCGCCATCATCATCGTGGTCATCATCCTCATTACTTTCACTATCTTCATTGTCATCATCAATGCCTTCTTCAATATCAATGTCGTCATTACATTCATCATCATCATCAATACTGACTTCTGTCTCAGCAGTATCTGAATCATTTCCATCACTGTTTGGTTGTAACTGACTGCTAAGTTCTGGGTTCCTGGCTGGTTCTGGTCCTACACAGTCCTCTCCATCAGGTTCTGTTTTTATCTCTTTGGCTGAACTGGTGGTCGCTGGTTCTTTATAATCTTCACTCTTCATTGAAGCAGTGAAGCTGGCGATATCAGCCTCCTCCTGACTGGTCCAGAGTTGCTCCGGTTCCTCCTTTATGTGTAGGGGCTCTGGGCCCTGCTGGTCTGGACTGGGACTCCATGGAACCTCTTCTTTAATCACCAACACTTGCTGGATGTCTGCAGGCAACACTGAAACACACACAGACACCTGTGCCCTTACATTCAGTATTAGGCTGCAATTAAGTTGACTTATATAGACAAGTTTTTTTTTTTTGTCAGTGTCATGATAAATTCATTAGCCATGATGCTCACTACTTAATTTGGAGGAAAACTACATTTTGAGTGAAGTTTTAACGACCTCAGCTTTGATTAAATTAAGTTCATAACCTATAGTTCATGTATTTAAATTGACCTGTTCGAGAGACGTTTAATTTAGATCAAATACTCATGCTCTTGATGATCAATTTATTACATTACAGCCAAACGCCTCTTTTGTGTTATTTGAAACGCAAACAGATGTTTTCTTGTTTTGTACGCGCAGTAAATGGTCCGGGTGCTGCACTGAACTCCTCTGAGTTCCTCCTCATTTTACACTCCATCAAAAAACAATACAAACGATAGGAAATATTACTGTTATTAACTAAATTGATTTGTGATTTTTGTGCACCAATTCAAATGATTAAAAAAACTAAATTCTTATGTGTGCGTTTTTAAGGCACTTCTACAACATGCTAGCAGTTAGCCGTCTCTTCCTTTTGAATGTGTGATTATTCTTACCAGCTCGGCTGACAACAACGTCCTGCCGCCAACAGACACCGAGCCGTTTGATGTCATTTTTCTCTTCTAAAGGCAGACTTTTAGTTCGGTAATGCTGAAGACAGTCCACTTCCTTCATGTTGTCCGTAGTTCTTTTCCTTAAAACAAACCCGACGCTCATTGGAGATGAGACCGTCCTGCGCAGTATCGATCACCACCGATCACTGTATAATACATACTGTCAAGATTGATCGTAATTATAGCCGCTGGATACAAACAATACTAACAGGAGGCCCACCCTCTACAGTCACTATAAATTGAACAGGCATCAACATAGACGCCTTTGTTCTACGTCACTAAACACATGTGAGTTCATGTGATTGTGGTTAACAGGAAAATGGTTTTAACCACAGTCACATGATTACTTCTTTTTTTTTTCTATACAGCTGGTGACTGAAGTGTTTTCAGAGAATGCTTTAGGCAGCTTCTCTTTATTAAAAACGGGATCAGGTCTGTGAAGGGCTACTAAAATAGAACTGGGATCAGTAAATAAGTCAACACACAAGCCAGAGGGTGCTTTCAGTTCAAAATATATTTAACACTTAGGCTACTGAAAGAAATATTAACAAGTCAGTAGTGACTGGTAATTACTGCGCATTCTGTGTGCATTCTGTGCAACAATGCTCATGTTTTCACATTAAACTGCTTACTCAACATATTTCGATGGAAAGAAGTTGAAGATGACTTGATGTCCTCTGCATTTAGTTAAATATGTAAATATATGAGCAAGACAATAGCAATAACAATATTGGCATATTTTGCATCATAAACACTATATAGCTATTTAAAACTCACCTCAACCTTTAGCTGAAAATCTGTAATAAATTGGTCACTATATATATATATATATATATATATATATATATATATATATATATACATGTGTGTGTGTGTGTATATATATAATGCCTCTGTAGAACTGTAGAATACAGAACCCACAGCACTGTTTTATGTGTGATTGCTGATGTATCTCTTCCAGATTCCCTGTCTTGTAAATCTTTTACCACAAACTTCACAGGAAAAAGGTTTCTCTCCCGTGTGGACACTCATGTGACTTTTAAGAGTGTACTGAAATCTAAACCCTTTTTCACAAACGTCACAACAAAACGGCTTCTCTCCTGCGTGAACGCTCACGTCTCTTAAAATGTGCCTTCAGACTAAAACTTTTTGCACAAAAACCACAATCAAACGTTTTTTCTCCAGTGTGAAGTCTGCTGTGTGCCTTCAGATTAGACTGGTGTATAAATGTTTTTCCACACACATCACAACAAAATGGTTTCTCTCCTGTGTGGACCATCATGTGTCTGTTCAGATTTCCTTGCTGTCTGAATCCTGTTCCACAAACACTACAAACAAAAGGTTTCTCTCCTGTGTGGACCACCATGTGAGTCTTCAGTCCTCCCATTCGGGTGAATACGTTACCACAAATGCCACAACCAAATCGTTTCTCACCTTTCTGTGCACTTTTGTGTGTCTTCAGATTGTCTTGTTGTGTGAATGTTTCACATTCTGATATCCTGGTCTTCTTCCAAATGTTGTCACCATCTTTAGTTTTAGGTCTAGCATCTCTCCAGTTGTTATAGTCAACATCCTCACCCTCACTGACTTCAGTCTCAGAAGAGTCTGAAGCCTTTTCTTCAGTGTGCAAATGACTGTTTGGATCAGGCTTCCTATCTGGTTCTGCTCCTCCACAGTCCTCCCCTTCAGATTCTGTTTTTATCTGTGGGGCTGAGCTTCCAGTAGAAAGCTCTGATAACTGAGGTTTCTTTTCATCTTCTTCCCCCTTCACAGGAACATCAGTGAGTCTGAAGCTAGTAGTATCAGCCTCCTCCTCCTGTCCATTAAGCTGCTCCCCTTCCAGACCTATCCAGAGTTCCTCCTTTATGTGTAAGTGCTGCTGGTCCAAAGTGGGACTCCGTTCAAGTGGGACCTCTTCTTTAATCAACAACACCTGCTGGATATCTGCAGGCAACACTGAAACGCACACACACATTTACTATGAGCAACTGTGACTCCATCATATATTCTATAACAGCACATAACTGTAACACTTAAATACAATGATTTAACCCACATATAGGTATTAAAAAGATAGAAACTACCACTTTTGTGGAGGTGTTGTGTTGGTTGCACACCTGAGGGCACAGGTGAGTAGACACACCTAACTGGGCAGCATGGATAAACATGTGCAGAAGTTAAGCCACACGTTTCATTGATTAGTTGCGCCTTGATATTTAGGGCCGAATGGTGCGAGAGCCCTATGGAAACCCTAGGGATTATTAGGGCCCGAGCACCGAACGGTGCAAGAGGTCTATTGAAACCCTAGGGATTATTATTTTTCATTTTTTTAGGGACCGAGCACGAAACGTGCGCCCCCCCCCCCCTCCAAACCCAACAGGAAGTCTGCCATTTTGATTTCTTTGGTAATTTTTGGCGATGTCTGACCCTGCTGCAAAACCTTTTACGCCTCACATACTTCAAAATTTGGCGATTTCACAGAAAACAGGAAGTCACTATAACTTCTGTGTTTTCTGTCTGATCTGTACCAAATGTCACATGTATGATCAGAGTATAGCTGGATCCATACTCCGCGAGACAAAGAGCGGAGAACGCGCTCCACGGGTGGTAAGAGATACAAAAAAAAGGTCTTTTCCGCACTGAGGTACCATACTCCGCGAGACGCGTGTGTGCAGAACTCCTCATACGGCCCGCCCACTAAACTATAAGGAAAGACTTTACTGAGTTTTTAACACACCACAAGGACTTGTGCCATGGCAAGAGGGCATTATACAGAGAGGGTGCCTGCAACAGCGTGAGATGTCCGGCGATGAGTTGTGAAAATGCGACATTAAAAGTAACAATAGCAAAGATTCAGTGTTTGTGCCTTTATGACCACATTTGCACATCTACTGTGTTCCAATGTGCCTGCGATACTTCAAACTGTCCGGTGATGAGCTGTGAAGATGCGACATTAAAAGTAACAATAGCAAAGATATACAGACATTGTTAACGAGCCTGTTATGCCCGGGTATGTAGGAGTATATAGAATGGTAATAACAGTCACCATCTGGTATGTGTGAACGGCTGTCTGGAGTTATTGGTGACAAATCACCCTGACTTGCCTTTCTTTCTTTCTTTTATTGCTCATCATGCAAAACCGGTATGGTCTTATCTAAATCTGTTGAATCAGTGCTGTTTATACACCTACCTATATACCTGGAGAGGCTCTTGCGCTTCTCCACTTTCATCACGCCCACAATAAATTCCGACCAATCACAGCATGGTTGCCGCACAGCCTTGAAAGACAAAGTTCGGCCCGGACCCTGTGCACAGGAGTGCGGATCAGCGGGCGGTCAGAGACAAAAAATGACGTCATTTTGTGGGCGTAACGTCTGCAGGGGGGGAAAATGTCTTTGTCTCGCGGAGTATGGATCCAGCTTAAGACCCTAAACACATCTATACAACAATATTGAGGTTTTGACAGCGCGCCACCTACTGGTTACACAAAATGTTGTGTTTTCATCAGTTTTTCTGCCTGTCCCTCTGGCCTGTTTTGAGTAGGCTCATGAAAATTGGCACACATATGTATCACCTCCAGACGCACAAAAAAGTTTCTTCGACCCCCCCTCCAAACCCAACAGAAAGTCCGCCATTTTGATTTTTTTGGTCATTTTTGTTAATTGACCCTCCGACAAAACTTTTCACGCCTCGTATACTTCATCCAATTGAGCTGAAATTCACTGTGTCCACTCAGGACACCATAGGGAATAGACGCATTCCAAAACTCTTTCAAAAGCGGTGTGGCCGGTTAACCATTCGCCAAAGGAACTAGCTGTATTTTCTGCAGTACCACCAACATACTTTATGCAATGTGGACAAAGTCTTACAGTACTGCTATGGACCCGAGTCTGAACCGATATATATGCTAATAGGTTGATACCGTCACAGCGCCACCTACTGGCAACAGGAACTTTCTCTTGTAAACATGTGTTTGTTGTACGTTTCTGGAAATGAGAGGAGAGGAGAGCATAGGACAGGAGAGTATAAGAGACAAGAGCATAGGAGAGAAGGCAGCGATGGCCCCGCGGATCGCAAGGTGTGCGAGGGCCCGCAATGCTGCTTGCTTACTTTATAGCTTTAAATTACTCGGTCAGTGCACTTTGCAAATTTGTTTTTTGTTTACCTAGTAAAATACATTTTGGTAACAATGTAATGACATTGACAAACAGTGATTTTTTTTTGTACGATAACCACAACAAATTCATGCTAGGGGACGGTCTCTGTTTTGTGTGCCCTGTAAACCGTCCGTGTGCTGCACTGTGTCGGGCCGGTAAGTTCCGCCTCTTTCACTCGGTTAACATTATCAACAGGTTTTGGACCGAATCAGCGTTGACATTCATTAAACGAGTAGAATTAATAAAAAAATGAAATAAAGATTCTTCTTAGGATTAAGCTCGACAACATGGCCTGCTTTACATTAAATGAGATGTTTATTCTTACCGGTTTGGTTCGTGTCAACATCTTGTGGCTGACGAACAATGAGGCGTTTAATGTCCGGTTTCTCTTCAGAAAGCAGACTTATAGTTAGGGGCTGGTGTACAAAATCCACTTCGTTCACGGTGTTCGCACCCGTCTTTGAAACAGACTGCTTCACCGGGGGTGAGACAGATACATAGTCAAACAGAGCGCTTCTCTAACATTTTGTAAATTATGTTATTATTGACTTCCGCTGTATTTTGAACAGGCATCTACATGGACACCTTCGACTGGTATCTCCAACACGGTCTATGCATTTAACATAGGTTTCACGTCTTTTTCCACTTTATCAACCAAATGCATAAACATGTACACATATACATCATTTTCAAACAACTGAACCTTTTTCTTTTTTGACAAATGAACCGTTATCATTCTTCTTCTACTGGCTTTATTAAACCGAAAACAACTTGCTACTGCCAACTTCAGTCGGGAATTGGAATAACAAGTGTTGACAATTTAAAGAACAAAAAAATGATTGATGATGAATCTATGTTGATATGGCGACATGTCCAGGGTGTACTCCACCTCTCACTCATTTTTAGGCTCCAGCCCCCTTAAAGACCTTTGTGAGTAGCAGCATGAAACCAATTAGCATGCAGCTCCTATGAATCATAAATCCTTAATTGTAAATCAGTCTTTGGCACGTCTCCACTGATCTGACACCTGTACAAGCCTGCTGTGCCTTAGTGATCATCGCATCACATACTGCCAGTTTTCAGTCTATAACAAAAATAAAGGAATTGGCCTCACTTTTCCAATACTTTTGGAGGGACCGTATCTGTGAACATAATTAGATGGTCTAAATTGATTGATTGATTTATTTAGCAGGACAGTGTATATTAAAACAGAACATCTGTAACATGCCAGAATTAACCAAAAAAATGTCTATTATGTGCATTGACTTTGATTGTGTTGTCTTGTGGGTGACTTTAACATTCATGTTAATCCTAATGATGGAAGTGCTAAAGAACTCTTTAACATCCTGGATAACTTTGGGCTTTCACAGCATGTAACAGACTCAACACATAACAAGGGACATATACTGGATCTAGTTATTTCCTAAGGTCTGAACATCTCTGAGGTTGTGGTGACTGATGTTGTTCTTTCTGATCATTACTGTGTTGCGTTTAAAAGGACCACCCCTGCTAATCCCAACAAGGTAAAAGGAAAGGTGATCAGAAAGTGTCATATTAATGATAACACCTGTGCACTGTTCACACAGGCTTTTGTACTGTCACCAACCCTGCCCACAGCTCCTGTTGATGACCTTGTAAACAGTGTCAGTTCCAAAGTTATGACTGTTATTGATTCAATTGCCCCAATCTGAACCAAAGTTCTGTCAGGAAGGAAAAAGTCAACTTGGAGAAATGCCACACTGGTTAAAGCTAAAAAAAAAAAGTCTGCAGACAGGCACAACGCAGATGGAGAAAAACTAAACTCCAGGTTGATTATAACATTTACAAAGAGAGCCTACATAACTACAACCAGGAACTGAAAAATGCAAGACAATCCTATTTCCTCAGAGGTCGATAGGAACAGCAACAATGCTCGCACATTGTTCTCTGTTATAGACAGGAACTGTCATTTTATTCTGTGATTTCATTCTATGTAAAGCACCCTGGATTGCTTTGTGTATGAATGGTGCTATATAAATAAACCTTGCCTTGCCTTGTTCCATTCCTGAGAGCCTTTGACAGAGAAAGCTGACTGACTAAAAGCACTTTTTCTAAGTGGGATAGTACAGTCACCTCTAGACACTCCTCAAGTGATTCTGCATGTGGATGTTCTGATGTGGGGGAAAAAGCTGCTCAACTTTAATATCCAACATTGATCAGGTGTGAAGTTTCATGTGTCTCTTCAGATTTCCCTGCCGTGTAAATCTTTCACCACAAAGTTCACAGGAAAAACGCTTCTCTCCCGTGTGGACACTCGTGTGCCTTCTGAGTGAATACATATGTCTAAACCTCTTTCCACAAGTCTCACAACCAAATGGTTTCTCGCCTGTGTGCAGTCTGATGTGACCATTAAGGACGCCCTGATCTGTAAATCTTTCACCACAAACATCGCATTCAAACGGCCTCTCTCCTGTGTGGACTCTCATGTGTCTCTTCAGATGTGAATTGCGACTAAACGTCTTTCCACAATTGTGACAACTGAATGGTTTCTCTCCTGTGTGGACTCCAGTGTGTCTCTTAAGGCTTCCCTGTTCAGTAAATCTTTCACCACAAACATCACAACTGTACGGTTTTTCTCCTGTGTGAGCCCTCATGTGTCTCTGAAGGTTATACTTAAGTCGAAATCTTTTTCCGCAGGCGTCACAACCAAAAGGCTGCTCTCCTGTGTGGACTCTTGAGTGTATTTTATAATGTGTCTTCTGACTAAAGCTTTTACCACAAAACCCACATTCAAAAGGCTTCTCCCCTGTGTGGACTGTCATGTGTGTTTTAAAATGTGTCTTCCGACTGAATTTTTTACTACAAAAGCTGCAATCGAACGGTTTATCTCCCGTGTGGATACCCGTGTGTCTTTTCAAACTTCCCTGCTCTGTAAATCTTTTACCACAGATACCACAAAGGAATGGTTTCTCTCCTGTGTGGACTCTGGCATGCGACTTGAGATTAGACTGATGTATGAATTTTTTTCCACAAACACCACACCCAAATGGTTTCTCGCCAGTGTGAATTCTCATGTGACTCTTCAAAACACCCTGTTGTTTAAATTTTTTAGCGCAAATGCTACAACAAAATGGCTTCTCTCCTGTGTGGACCCTAATGTGTCGCTTCAGATCTCCTTGTCGTGTGAATCTTTTACTGCATACACCACACACATATGATTTCTGTCCTTTTGTGACTTTCCTGTGTGTCTTCAGATTGTAATGCAGTCTAAATCCTTTCCCACCATCAGCATGTCCAAATTTTCTCTTTCCTGTGTGGACTCTCATCTGTGGATCTAGTGTAAAACATTTCTTATTAACCAAACAGCTCGAAGAGCAGCTTAATGGTTTTTCAGCAGTGGTACATCCCACATCTGTAATTACACCTGATCCAGGTGACCTAGTGTCCTTCCAGCTATTCCTGTCTTCTTCAGTATCTGGTCCAGAATCTGACACAGGTTCCTGCCAATCATCATTGTCATCATTACTGTCTTCAGTCTCAGAAGACTCTGAAGCATTTTTATCTATATCTAGTTGTAAATGATCTGGGTTCCTGGCTGGTTCTGGTCCTCCACAGTCATCAGGTTCTATTTTTATCTCCTTAGCTGAGCTGCTGCTTGGAGGCTCTGTCTCTGTGTTGTCTTGAGGTCTTGACTGAGGTTTCTGTTTATCAGCAGCAAGTGTGAACTTGGTGACATAAACCTTCTCCTTCCCATTAAGCTGCTCTTCCTTCAGACTAGTCCAGACTTCCTCCTGCTCCTCTTTAATGCAAAGGGCCTCTGTTTCCTGCTGATCCACACTGGGGCTCCATCCACAGAGATCCTCTTCTTTAATCACCAAAAGCTGCTGGACATCTGCAGGTAATACTGAAACACACATGTAGATATATTAGGGTTTGGGTTAAAGTACTGTATTGTTCTGAATATAAGACCTCTTCAGCCCAACCCTTTTCAGCTACATATTAACAAACTTACCTGTCAGTTTCTTCAAAGCCGCTGTTTTTAGTTCAACAGTAAGCTTTTCTTTAACTCTTAGCATTTTTAAGACCATTAAAAATACATTTAACACCATTCAGGCTCCTGAAACTGTAAACAAGTCCTAGAAGAGGCACACAGTTGTTTTACGTGTGTTTAGTGCTACCTATGCTTAATGTGTTATTGACAGGGAAACGCCTGGTGCCTGGATAATTTACGACAGCTGTCTTTGTTTTGTGCGCGCTGTAAATCGCCCGGATGCTGCATTGTACCCTCGTCGTTAAGTTCCGCTTTTTTCATTCCGTCATCAAATCAATGTTAACAACATTATTAATCAAACATATTTTTTGGTATTTGTGTGATCAAAAATAAACAGATAATAAGAAGCATCGTTCTTTTGCAAAGCGCTACTTTTTATGCACTCGTAAAAACAAGCTAGCAGTTAGCATTTTCCTCCTGCAGAAGCTCATTAAATAAGCGAATATTCTTACCAGTTTGGTTGACAACAACAGGGAGCCGTTTTATGTCCCGCTTCTCCTCAAAGGGAGTTTCAGTTCGGTGCTGTTGGAGATTATCCACTGCGTTCATTGTCCCACACGTGTTCTATTCTTTAAAACAAACTGCGCAGACCTGCGCATAATCGATCGCCTCACACTATATACTCAATATTTCTGCAAAAATGATCAATGCAAGATAATAACAGCTGCACATTGCATTGACTCAAACAAATCGGCGCATATAATTTTATACGAGTCACAGGCGCCAACTGTATTTTAACCAGGCATCTGCACAGCCTGCACAGACAGCTTTTTTTTTCTTTTGTTCTTCTTCTTCTTCTTTTAGGAATTTAGCGTGCGGTTGGCAACCAATTTAAGGTGCATTCACCGCCACCTACCGGACTATAGTGTGAACGTCGAAAATAGTCAGAGGGAATCCTTTACGTAAATTAAATACGATTAAATAAACCCGTGCTTTTCAAGTATATCATTAACCCTTTCCTTACATTTTTAGACACAGCTCCTAACAGATTAATTAATATAAGTGCTTTCTTCCTTTTATACGAGTCACAAGCGTCTACTGTATTTTAATCAGGCATCTGAACAGACACCTTTTTTCATTTGCCTCAGGTTTGACAGCAAAAACTGTATGCAAGTACATAACAAGCACAAAATAGATATAAACAATAAATAATACAATAAATTAAAGACAGTAAAACACAAATAAAAAGTATTCACATAAATAAAAACATCATTAGCATTACATAAGAGGTAGCCTAATGTTTTTTTTTAGCCCATGACATAAAGCTTAGAACTATTTTGCATAAATTACATGTTTTCCTGATAAAGTTCTGTGAGCGTGTACTGTCCATGTAACTTGTAACATCTCTCTGCCTCTAATTGTGGCAATGCTGTGTAGCCTGAGTCATCATGGCCTGGTTACTCCCAAATGCAGCCCCCACCCTAACCACACCTCATCACACACATCTGGCTCTGTGTATCCTCACTGCCTCGCCGACTCGCAGCACACATAAAGATGGAGACGGAACCGGGGTGATGCTTTTCATTTGTGTGTTTTCACAGAAGAGATTTAAAGATAAGAGAGACTAAAATACGTATAACATATTATTTAAAAAAAGGCTTTGAGAAAGAATTACAAACACACCACTGAGATAAAAATCACAGTTTACTTTAGAATTAAAAACAAAAAAATAATAAAATTGCACTATAAAAAAAGATCTTTCTTTGAATATGACACTGATCAACATTACACAGAAAGTTTATTTCATATACTTATTCCCTGATTTGTGACAGTTTCTTCCACTTCAGATCTACAGTATGCTGCGTTTGCCGCTTATGATCAAATAAATTTAACAAGGCACCTCATATGAAAGGCAACAACAGTAACTCTGACCGCTCCAGGTAAGCCGAACAAAGAAGCAGATTCCACTGGACCGGTCCCCGGAGACCACCTTCCAAAAGCCAAACAAGGAGAAAAAGGCCACCGATTTGCGTTGCTGTGGAAACATATCACAATACTTAAACTAGTGTTTCACATTAAAGGCACTGAAAAGTCCAACCGAGCACACAGTGTACATATGATCACAGTGTGGGAGCAAGTTTTTGTGCTTAAAGAAAGCACCAAAATAAAAAATACAAATAAGTTAGTTTTCTTAAAATAAACACATTTTTAGCTTCAAATATTTGAGCCACACAGTTTTAAAGTCACAGTCAGAGGGGTTTTCTTTCAGTTAAACACTAAGGATAGCAAACAATACCAGTCAATATAGACCTTGGTCACTGCCAGCAGTGCTCTGACCATCTATTTAGGGTGTGGATATTTTGAGCAAGTGGCAATTGGCAGTCTGGTCCCTTGTCAGCACATCGTGTCACTCAACTAGAAACTCTGCCAGACACTGATTTGAACGATACACTCTGAGGTCCTCCCAGGAAATTTTGGTGATCTTCAGGTTTAAATAACTGCTTGGATGACTGTCTATCACATTATCTCCTTCTAAAGTAGTTAGATACACTTGAATGGCTTCAAGATCTCTGACAGGTGATCTGTCTGTACTCATGACGCCTCAAGGTTGACCTAGGTTTCCTAAAATACGGATTCTCAGCTGCACTATAAGACACAAGCCAGAAAAACAGAAAGGCCATTAACGGAAGTGGCTGACATAGACAGATAGAGCAAAGGGAAATAGCTATTTCCAGCCAAGGACATTCGAAACCCACAAACACAAAAAGATGAAACACAAATGCCTGAAGTTCACACTTGTGGATTCGGCAAAGTGACTGAAGAGAAATTTTGTGTTGTGATAAGTGAAAAGTTGTTCACTTGCAGACAATTAATACTGTTGCTATGTGTTACAAATAAACAATGCACTCTGCTAATGTTGGGCTTTGGGGACTTTGGCGTCCGTTGTGGGGCTAACTTGTGTTACGACTAACTACCGTTGTCAGGTTTTTACATTTGTCTTGTGGATTTTTTTCATTTGTGTGGCCCTTCTCAGCCACCTTACCTAGTAGCTTCAGTGTTGCTGAAGTGCTGGCTGCACCCGTTTCCACCTACAGATCACCAAAACTATTGCTTTCCAAGATAAATAGAAGTTGTTTGATAAATACAAATTCCATCTTGAACAATCACTGTCATTTAAAGAAACAACAACAACAAAAAATACTAATCCATGTTTTTTCTTCATGGAAAGAGAACACCTGCTTCTGTTTGCTCAAGTTCAGAGAGTCATTTCTGACCACAGTGGCGACTCATGTGCAGACATGGTGATGTCATTTCCCTCGTTTCAGTGACGCGTGTAGAGGCGTATGAGGCCCGCCTGGTGCAGCTGCTGCCAGAGAGTCAATTCCATGCGTAGGTCGTGGTTGATGAAGAAGCCAACCGGGTGGTAGCTGATGTCGTAGTAGTGGTCAGAGTAGTTCTTGTAGTCCGGGGTAATGAAGCCGTACGCGCTCACCTTCATCAGCCGTGGAAAAAACAGAGAAACAAAAAAATGAGCCCTCATCCTTCATGTTTTGATTTGACCCCCCTTGTTACATTTCAGGTTGGAAAACAGGTTCTAGACTTCATGGATGAGTTGGTAAATAAATCATACACAGCTGCACTGTGAAAGATGATGCCAAAATTCATGTGTGTTTTCCCACAGTGAGAAAGAAACTATCGCCTGCTAATCAAAGCCACAAAAAAACTGCTCCTGCTGCAGTCAAAACATATCGCACGCTATCGGGCAAGTGCAGTCCTGTCCCGTAAATAAACAGCTGACTGACAGGAATATTGTGCTCATTGGTGAAGGATCCTACCTGGTCGCAGGTGTGCAGAGCAGCCAGGAGCATCACGGCACCCGTTGATGGACGGTAGATGTTTTTATATTTGGTTTTCAGAGTGTTCGATCGAAGGAATCTGAGAAAATGTGGAGTGGTTTAAAAGAGACAAAAAAATTAAAGTTGAACATGAATAGACCACAGAAGCCTCCTGTCTTGTTGTCTATTGCCACTGCTGTAGTTTAAAGTTTTGCGGCCCTTGGAGGCCCTTGACTGGCCTGGAGCCTCTGCTGGAAGCAGACGGAGACTCCGGACAGGATTCAGTGGTCACTTAGAGATCATTTACAGGATACGAAGAGAAGCCAGTATGGGAAGAGACATCATGGCTCTCTTTCAAATTGGAGGATTTTCCGCTTCACTCACCTGTTTCTGAGGTATCGGACAAAATCCGGGTGGTACATCTTCAACTTTACTGCTGACACATCCTTTCCAAAGTACACTGATGGACTGTGGAGGAAATGGCACATAAAGGTTAGTGAGAGTGTCTTGAGACGCCTGAAGCCTCCAAAGTGTGGCTCACTCTTTGCCTCGCTCGGGTCCTCTCTCGACAGGAGTGTGCGTCGCTGCTGCCTTCATCAGCAGGTAATCCCGGTCATGATCCGGCAGGAAAATGTATCGCGTTTCCTGTTGGTTGAACAGCAGAGCGTGACTCTTAAAGGTCTCGATTGTACCATTAAATGAGGAAAAGCTTTCGTTTCTTTTTGTCATACCTTTGACACAGGGGGTCCTCGATACCCGACGCCAGCGTAGCTCCTGATGGAGTTCATTAATGTGTTGGTGGAGAAGGTGTAGTGGGTGGTACGAGACCCCACGTCCTGCTCAAAGCCCTTAGTGATTGCACCGTTGGTCCTGAAGATCGCACATAAAGACACAAACATGAACAAAGAAGAGTTCTGATCCTTTAATCTATCAGTCAGCACTGCAAACACACACGAAGATTAAAGTCTTCATATAAGATTAGAGGTCAGAATCTACCTGAAGACATAATGATGGCTGTCGATCTCTTTCCCTTTCTGCGAGTCCTTCAGGATCCCTCCGTTACCGACCACAGCACAGCGGCGACACTCCGATTTATTGCTGCGAGATTCCCAGTCATCCAACATCTGCCAGTTTGCAGAAGAGTTGAGGACAGACAGAGTTTCCACCAGCACTGTTGACGCAGAAAAGCTGAATTAATCTGTGATTTAAGAAGCAGGGCATGTGACAGGAAGCCAGCGCTATGATCAACTTAGATGTGATGAGACCCATGGTCTGCCTAATCAAATTATCACAATGCTTCCTGCAGCATCTTATCTGGTTACGTCTACAGTACTGTACAACAGTTGCAGTTCCTCTGTCTCTGCATGTCATACAGACTGTTTGTCCCGTCATGTCCCGTCATGTCCCTACAGCTCTACATTTGGGATGCAACCCGATATACAGTGTTCACAGGCTAATTTGAATGTGCATGTAACACATAGGGGGTGCACAATGCTATGTGTATGAGTGGCTATTTACAGAACCAAGATGCTAACTGGAAAATATGGGGAAAAAATGATGTCACTGTGAAAACAAAACAAAAATAATGGGTTGGGGTTAAGGATTAAAGTTAAAATAGAGTAAAATAAATGCTAAAACTAAAAGGTTAGGGTTAAAATAAAAACAATAAAAATTCAAAAACACAGTAGAAATGAAGACAACAAAAAGACTCACTCTGATACTCGAGCCCTTCCCAGCCATGTGCTCCTGGGTACCAGCTCAGACGCTGGTACTCTTCAGAAGTTACATGTCTGGCCGCCTGCAGGACTGGAATATTTTCCACAAACTGACCTCCAAATTCAGTTTTTCCCACCCGACCTCGGACACTGTCTGAGCAGTCCTGCGGGAAGCAGATAACACAGCTAGTGTCGTTATCAAACCACATGCAGAAACACACATTATCAGACTCACACGCACAAACTGTGTTACATATCCAACATCATTAGTTTCACACCACTGGGACTCTCACTTGAGGGCAATTACCTAGAACTATAAGAGCAGAGCTAACAACAAGAGGGCCACTGGAGATATTATTATTATTTAAGCAATCTCCTGGGATTAATAATGTTTTGCTGATTCTGATTATTTACACACACACGAACAAATGATGTTTTCTGCCTTTATTGGTGGAAAAATGGAGCAAAGAAGTAGACATGACTAAACATTTACAGACACACCCAGTGCAGCTGCCCCATGACAGCATCTCCAGCTCAGATGTGTGACAACCTGATCCCTCCACAGATGATTAACCACATATGATGCACATATTTATGACCACCTGCTGCTTTGTTTCTCAGTAACGCGCTATTATTTGACTAAAAGGTCAGACAAACTCACCGTCTGTGGAGGGATGTCCTCGCTTGTGTAGGTGTCTCCGATGAAAGCAGGCTCTGAGGGTCTGGCTGACTGCGTTGGCCGCACCGTGGGCCCTCTAGTACAGGTCCGGTCAGCGTCAGGCCTGGAGGTGGACTTCAGAAAGAGTTTTTGTGCCTTTTGTAGTTGCAGTTCAGTGGTAGGTTTTAAAGCTGTGGGTCTGTCTGGGTGAGAGGTGTGGGTTGGGGGTAGGTGCGTCCTCGATCCGGTGTTAGACAGCTCCTCTGTGTCTCCTGGGCTACTGTGGAAAACATCAGGCCATGAACCTTCTTAAAGGAGTAGTGCAACATGTTTAATTACATTAATAAAAACCTATTTCCCATCTTACATGTCGTTTTAGTGATAAACATAAAAAATGTTAGTGCTGTGGACTGTGTTTTCATTACAGGTATCTGTAGCGCACTCCTCCTCTCTGATTGGCTGATTTTTTTTTATTAGACTGACAACAGATGGTGCTGTTGGCAGTAAGAAAACCTCATAAAACAGCTAACAAGGTATAAATGTAATAAAGCAGCTGAAACAAGAGTGCGTTTGATGTTACCAGGGTTGACTGGCAGAGAAGGAGGTCAGTTAAAACACAATCTGTTTGGATGTTGCCTTCAAATGCTTAGAAAACATAACCAGATTATATGGCACACAGGCGCACAGATAAAATACTAGTGTCATAGATAGAACGGGCCCAGAGGCCAGAGACAGTTCCTTCTTATAAAGGGTTAATATTTTATGTGTCAGAGTCACAGGACTCTGTTAAAACGTGCAAAACAACTACAGAGATGAGTCAACAACATACAAAATGGTCACACTCAAAACAACCACAAAAACACAGAGGGGAGATAGAAAACCACTACAGACACACAATATGATGACAGAGAACCAAAATGACCACAAAGACACAAAAAGAGACATAAAACAACCACGAATAGAGACAAAATGACCACAGCAATACACAAATTTACTGCAAAGACACGCAAAACAACCCAAAATAGACTTCAAGGATACACAAAAGAACATTAAGTGATCACAAAGTGTCTTAACAGACACGCTGACCACATTAAATACACAGGAACACAATACAACACACTCATCTCTTCATCTACTGGTGTCCTTGTTCATTGTGTTATGAAATATGAACACAGATGTTCATATTTTCATACTTTGAGTGTCTCCATTCAGTGTGTGAAACAGACACGTGAGAAACAAGCCGCCTCTCTTATCATCTCTTTTGCTCCTGCACTTGAATGCATCTTATGTGGAGCGTCTGGAGTGCTGCCCGCTGTAACAAAGCTTACATCTCACATACGTGTATAAGAGAGACCACCTCCAGTCAAATAACTCCAGGGGATTTTTTTCATTAGTGCAGCCGGAGTGCTGTGTGGCTCCTTTGTTGAAACCACAATGATACAACTGGAGGGGGGGCGGCAGTAAGTGCCGCTTACAAAAAAACTCTTCATAGCACTCATGATCTAAAAGTTTAACCCCATCCTGTTCCTCTGCTCTATCTGACCTGTGCCAGGAAGTGGCAGTATTTTTCTAAACGGACACTGACAGTTTGTATAGACACTCATAACTGTCCTCTGTGCATCATCATGGCGACGTCAAGCGAAATAAGAGGCGGTTTAATTTTAAAATCTTGAATTCAGTGAATTTTTCTGCACATATTTAAAGGTGTATTACACCAATTTTAATGGACAACTGCTCAATTCCAAGCTCAGTCATTAAATAGGTCCAAAGATTGTGGGCCTTTATTTGTTTCTTATACTTGTCACTTAGTGTCATGGATGGAACAGGCCGAGGGACAAGAGACTGTGCCACGTCCATGTGAAGGGTCAATATATATATAATGTATCAGAGTCACAAAACTCTGTTAAAAAGTACAAAAAGAGCTACAACAACATACAGAAGAGACACAAAATGACGACAGAGAGATGCACAGAAAGTGCAAGAATACAAAGTGATCAAAAAACAGACCATGACAACCACAAAGGCACCAAATCGTGGTGATTTGGACACAAAAATGACCACGAAGACACAAAACAGCCACACAGAGGCACAAAACAACTACAAAGACACACATAAACAACCACAAAAAGCAACAAAACTACCACACAGATACAAACTGATCACCAGGAGATACAAAATGACCACAGTGAGACACAAAGCAGATGGTTGTCATGTGTGTGATACTTTCCTCCACACACAGCAGCCATCTATATGCATATATTCTTTATTATGAATATTTGAATTTCCGGTCTCATTTTGTATCATCTTGTCCTGCTAAATTTTTATTGCTGCTGTAACTGCCTACAGTAATCTTCTATTGTGTAATGTTGTTTTGTGTTTGCATCACTTTTAATGTCCACCTGGATAAGTTTAATATTATGATGCATATGCTCGTTTAAATGTGAATAATTAAAGGAGTGTATGGTTGTCACTCACCCGCTCATCCGCAAGTGAGGCTGGATGGACCAGGAAGGCCAATCCAGGTTCAAGCACAGGATGTAGACGCACAGCAGGGAGATGATGGTGAACACAGCCAGAACCAGCTTCCTCTGCAGCGCCATCCTCATCATGGCGAGTGCAACTCCACCCCTTGCCCTGCCTGGTGCTGCTCCGCCTGCAAAGGAAAAGATTGATTGGAGGAGGAAGATGCTGCCCAGGTCAGGGCAAGTTTTTTTGTTTCGTCTGGTTGACAAGGAAATAGTAGGCAGGATGTGTGTGTGTGTGTGTGTGAGAGAGAGAGGGAGGGGGGATTTAATTAACCCACATGAGGATCTGGGTTCCACTCTTTATCTTTCAGCGTCAACACAGTAATCCCTTTTTAATGAAACCTTTGCTTATGCCTCTGAACACAATGCGCAGAGGTCACAATCTTCATATCCTTTTACAACAAGCTTTCATTTACCTTCTGATCTACTCTCTAAAGAGACAAAAAGTGGAACCTCTGCAAAGTCAAACGAAATTGCAGCCAGCTGCAGCTGCTGCCAGACGACAAACACAGGAAGCCAGAACGTTGACAGGAAGTGGCTTTCCTATCCTGTGGTGGTCAAATGAACATCTCAAGAGGTTTCTGCATCACAAGCTGAAGCACTAAACACCTCCTCCCCTCTCTACTTCTCACTTCTTTGTGAGCAGAGTAATAAACTCTGCTCACAAACTTCTCTAAAAGTAAGGCAGTGATAATTGTGTGGCACCAGGCTTGTGGGAGTGTGTACTCCTGTCTGAGGCTAAAATGGGGAATGGAAAGAATGTGTTTCAGTGATCTGGTGATAAAGTCTGATAACGGTCATGTCAGAAACCCAGTTGTCCTTTTTTCTATTCCTTTTTAAACTTTAAGCAGCCTTGACAGTTCTCGACTTAAAAACAAACTCCTGATTAAATGTGATAAAATGTATGTCGTTTCAACTTCCTCTCACTGTTCTAACAGAGTCTCTTCAAATATAAATAAATAAATATATAAATATATACACACATATCAAATATGGACAGCCTCACCTGCAGAAGATCCTCTGTGTCCTGTTGTCTCTGCTGCGTCTCCTTCATGGTTCTCACAGCAGTGTAGACATATTCCTCTAAGTTGAGAGAGCTCCTCTACTCATCTAGTGTGTGGAGTGGCTGCACTGCCAGCCTCAGCACTGTATGGGCGGGACCATTGTGAAATGAGCAACAGCTGCTGGCAATTGGTCAACCTCCCCCTCCCTCCCTCCCTTCTTCTAAACTCCAGCGAGAAGAAGGAGGAGGGGCAAAAAGAAACCCACTCCAGGCAGCAATAAAGTTAGTTAGACATGAGCAGGCATCGCTGAAAATGTTTGCAATGCGTGGAGACCCCATGAATTACAGCAACCTAATGACAAACCAGGGGGAAATAATACACACACACATTGAAAGTATCTGCAGCTACACACAACAGAAACACACTTCACTCAGCTGGTCACCACTCCAAGCCAAGTGAGGGTCAACAAGTCAGTGTGCCTCTGGATTCAGTTTCCTCCGTGGACACAAAGGAAATACACCCTGAAAGAGAAGACAGTACGCAGCACCGGTCGATTGGGTAGTTTTGGGTGGGTGGGTGGAGGGGAGCAAGAGCTGGAGGGTGAAGAGGAGAGTGGGGAAGAAGTGGGTTAGCTCTGGACATTATTCCAGATGTACAGGCGGAAAAATCCCCGAGGACACTGTCTACATGAAGACAGCTCAGAGAAGGAGGGGACGCAGCAATTAAACTATTATGGTAAATACTTGGCTTTGCAGATATTTCAGAAATTCAATTCTGCAGTTGAACATTAAGAAACCGTCAATAAATCACGTCAGGCTCCAAATCAAAAACTATTCTAAAGGGCGTGTGCCAAGACTTGATTGAGGACTTGGAAGGAGTGAGGGATGATGGGAGGGTGGCGGACAGAAACAAGCAAACAATTGTCCCACAGAAAATAGAAACGAGGGAAACAGCGTGTATTCCAGACAGTCTTTCCTTTTTATTCTTTTTTTCCACCATCTTCTTCACAGTTTTTGAATAACAAAAAAGACTAGACTAAAAAAATAGGTGCATTCAAGAGCTATGAGTTCAGGGGACAAATTTTGTAGATGTAAATAAAAAGAAAAATAATGACATCTGGAATGATTTGTATACAGTTAAAGTAAATGTGAGAGTGTGTATGTGACACTGCAAGGGTTGTTTCAGGTCACAATGGTGACACACACGCACACAAAGGAAAGGCTCATTGGCACTTGTAGGACGGGCATGCGCGAGGAATGCCAACTCACATCGCGGGTCCAAGGCCAGTATTCCCCCCCACCCCATCCCACCCCCGTCTGCTGTGCCAACAGGCTGCGAGCGAAACTGCTGCCGCCATGCTCGTGACTCACAGTGGATCTGAGTTAGTGACACACATCGGCCACTTATGCCTCGCTCCGATCTGTTTTTGTCATATTTGTAGTGTGTTGCGAGTCGTTTCTCTTTACGTTGTGCAAACTAAAGCTGCACACAGCTACCACTGGGTTTCACACATTGTGGCTTGGATGAATTTCATGTCAGAAAAAACCTGACGTACTCTATTTACACCATTTAAAATGGCAGGTTTCTATGACACTCCACCTGTTTAGTGTAAAAACTTCATGTTTTTTAACCCTTCTCTGGAAGGCTGAAATAAATAAATGAAAAAAAAAAGATTAAATAGGTTCTAATGTGAGGCCTAATTTGGAGTCTGTGGTGTTTTTCCATCCTGTTGCACCTAAATAACAGGCCTTACTTCCAGGTTTAGAGTTTCTCTGCAACACAAACTCTTGTTACAGGCGCTCCACCCCTCTCTAAGTCAAGCTATGGACTGCTCTTAGTGAAATCTTATCCACAAAGACTTCCTGTGTCTGCAAGAAATATCTTCCTTGGTTATAAGAAATAACAAAAAAATTGTGCTAAAACGTGGCGGTTCCTGAGAGAAGAGATAGTTGACTTGTGTGTGTGTGTGTGTGTGTGTGAGAGAGAGACTCTGGGCCTGCCTTCTGAGTTTGATGCATTTGTCACAGTGCAGGCTAACAAAGTTCTGTATGGCTTTTAACATACTTCTGGTCACATGCCGTGTGCCTCCCTCAAACCCTATCGACCACCCCACTCTGTCCCAGCTCTGCTTTCCTAATCCTATAAACATTTTCTATGCATTCCTTCATCCCTCCTCTGCCTCTTCTAACCTTCTTCTTTTTCCTCCCTACATTCAAACTTTCAGATCCACTCTACAATCATCTGACCACAAACGTACCATCAGACGTCCATTTTTTCCCCACTCTTTTTCCTTTAAGTGTCTACTTGTCCTATCACTCTTTCTCTAGCAACATTCTGTCCTCTCTAAGTCTGTAACCAATGTTGGTAATTTAAATCTTTGTTAGAACCAAATTTTGGTTGAAGACACAAAACAAGAGCTGGTTGTGTGGCTGTACAAAGGGGGTGGGAGGGGGGTTATAGATCCTGTAATTAGCGCTTCGAAGGGGCACTGGGACAAAACACATGACTCAACAAAGGGCGCACCAAGAGCTTGACTTCAGGCAAAAGCTCATGCTTCAGCTTTGATTGCTGACTGACTGATCTTAGTCCCTGGTTGTAAGAGGGTCCTCCAGCAAGAACAACCCCCACTGTGTTCCACTTCGCACCAGTGCAGGCCTGGGCTGGTTTCAGAAACATCTGGAAATGTTCTGTGCGGCAGCTCTGTGGGGAACATTCCTGCTCCCACGGACTGACAGCGGGAGGGAGGAGGGGGTGCAGACTAAGAACAACTGGAGCAAGCGTCCTCTGGAAAGAGGAGGCGAAGAAGAATTGTGAGACCATTTGTAGTCTTTTCATTTGGTGCCACCTAGTCCGTGGCATTTAAATGAGGGGAAGATCCAACTCCAATATGCTCATTCATGCCTGGGGGGGTATCCAAGTGAGGCCCAGTGCATTTCTCCATTTTGAGATTTTCAAGTGAGGTACTACAAAGTTCAGTCACTTGTTCAACCTTCTGAAGTTCCACAGGTTCAGTCTTGCTGGCAGGAACAACATCCAGGAAAAAAAAAACTCAGGTGGGGGCCTGAACACCACACTGCAGCTCAGAGAGAAGAGGGGGTGGGGGACACTGAGGGTGGAGAGGAAAGGTCCACCTCCACCTGGCTTTCCTGTTGCTCACTTCTCCAGTAGCTGCTTCCTTTGCTGCTCCCACAGGGCCTCCAGGTGATCCGCCCTCTTCAGCGCAGCCTATTGAAAGAGGAAGATGTTTACACATACTATCAATTATGAATAACTGTTTGCTGGTAGTTTTGTGTGTGTCTCTCTCTCCCTCCCTTCCTCTTTCTCTTTCTCTGCAGGTCTCTCTGCCTCCAGACATACATGCAGTCTGGCCCCTGATCATTCCAATTTGTATTGCCTGCACCAGTTTCTGTTGCTCATCTTTGTTTTAATTATTATTAAAATACTATCACTATTTATTAACTGACTATAGATATATATCCATATATACTATAAGCTCAAGGGAGTTAAGGCTCTGGGTTTCTATAAGTGCCTTGAGACAATTCTGATTGTAAAATGCCCTATATAAATAAAATTGAATTGAATTGAAATGTCAATCATCATTCTCTCTCTATGTGTTTTCTTATTAATAATGTTCTGACAGGACTCTCACCTCGTGCTGCTTCCGGAGGTTATTGACAGTTTCTTCCTTTTTCAAGATGGCCGACTTCACTCTAGCAAATCACAGATGGATGTTAAAAATGGGGGCATTCTTTAGCAAAGATATTGACTCACCTCCTATAGAAGGTAAAGTATGTGATGTCTTGGCATGTGGTTATGACAAAAAATGTGTAAAAATGGTAATAAAAAGGCACTGGAAAAAAATCGGAACCATTCGGTACACGTGTCTCGTGTGTTTTGTTCGGTTCAGAACATGTGCAGCAAGTAATGCAGGGAGGCATTTTTTCCCATTGGCACAGAGACAAGTGTTGCCAACTTGACTCGCTCTCTAAATCTAGTGACTTTCCAAATCTTTTTTGTCGAAAGCGACTAGCCACACATCTAGCAACTTTCTCTGTCGTGAAAGCAACTCAACTGCAGTCAGACCAGAGAGAAGACCAACACCACTTTTGCACAATTGTGTGCAAAGCTGCTGCTAATCCCGTCATGGTGTACAGAGTGGGATGTAAATAGCATATTTCAATGACAAAATAATAATAAAAAAACAGAGGTAGGTTACTAATTATGCAAATCATATAACAGCCAATACCTACTTTTCTTACTGATAGTTGAATTTGGCAACACTGGAGCATCTCAGTGACGGAATGGAAACTTCAGAGCGGCACAGATGTAATAACTCATTCTTAAATGTGTTAGATGTTGGATAATTAGGCTAAACTGAAAACTGTGACCTCAGAACCGTGAAACAAATCGAACAGTTGATTTTGTGAACCGGTCCAACCCCCTAGTAATAATTGAATATCTATTGGTAAAGCCTTCAGGATTTGCTTTCTGTATTTTCCTGATCAATATCAGGTACAAATGTCAGGAAAATCAAATGACCGGCTACATGTCAGTTTCTTTGGTAAGTGTGAATCACTGAGCAGATAATCACCTGTTTTGCCCATCAGTTTGCCCAACTGTTGCTGGTTGTTTTGCCACTCTGAGTGAAACGGAACTGGCATACCTTATAGTTAAATGTTAACAGGAAAACAGGAACTGTGCCCGCTTCCTGCTTTAGTAGGACTCTGCTGTGAACAAAATCAGGTCCAGCTTCCTAGCAAGAAGTGGAAAACATGACTCTGCACATCCAGCACCACTGGGAGGTACTGGAATGCTGACTGTGAGCCAGACCTTTACCACACCATTTAGACAGCTGAATGTGAGGTGGAACTGTGACTATTGCAGAGGCGTTTGACATGAAAATGGATGCTGATTGTGTAATCCTGCCTGACATCTTGTACCAGCCATGCATGTGTGAAATCTTCAGGTGTTCATTAACTTTTGGCCATGCAGCCTGTTGCCACATATCCTGCTAAAATAACAGCCTCCTGTTTCAGAGCCATGCTGAACTTTGAATGGACATTAAAGGCTGTTCCATACTCCACGAGAACAGAGAACAGAGAACTCGCTCCACGGGTGGTAAGAGTAAAAAAAAAAGTTTGTTTCGGCACGGAGGTACCATACTCCGCAAGACGTGTGTGTGCAGAACTCCTCATACGGCCCTCCTACGCAGCGCACGACAAACACAAAAGGTTGACAATGCAATTGTATTGCAAATTGTGAGCACAGTCGTGGTTACCTGGCCTAACGAGCTGATAATGTTCAGCATGACAATAGATAGAAGATTACTGTAGCTGACTGTAGCAGACCTCTGGTCTGTGTGAGTTTAATTCTGCGAATGTGTGGATGACTGTCTGCAATAATACATCCCGTCTCCCGGTGTTTAATGTGTGTCGAGCCACTGTAACACCGTGATCAATACTGGGATTCATTTTTATCGCCACCTTTTGGACAGACACTCTCCTCTGTGCGCCGTGTTTCTCCTTCCAGGAGCTGTTTGCCAGCTGCTCATCTAAGCTGTCCATCGTCGCTGTACTTCCTCCTTCTGTCTGTGTGTTCTGCACCTGAAGAAGCTGTTGCGCTTCTCCACATTTATCCATCCACAATAAATTCCGACCAATCACAGCATGGTTGACGCACAGCCTTAAGAGACAAAAGTTCTGCGAGGGCCATGTGTCCGAGAGCGCTGCACAACGGGCGGTCCGAGAGAAAAAATGACGTCATTTTGTGGGCGTAATGTCGGCAGGGGGAAGGGAGTTCTCTGTTCTCGCGGAGTATGGATTCAGCTTAATCGGGTCATCTTCAGAACTGCTCCTACCTACTCGTATTTCTCTTCTTTTACAAACTGGCAGACACCTAGTAGAGTGCTTAGGTTTCCGCCTTTTATTTAACTTGAACTGCAGTTTTAACCTGTGTCCTTTTTTTATTCCTTTTTTACACCTTCCATGGAGCAGATCTGTAAGCAGCCAGCTGGCCTCTAACAATACTAATTAAATGTTTGGAGACTGCCGCTGACCTAAATTTTCTAGTGATGGTGATTTACAGATAGTTTTGGCTAAATAACTTTCAGATGTAATCTGATCACCTCAGCACATCAAATTGTATCTCGGGCAGAGACATGGATGTCCTCTTTTACCATATCTGACAGCTTGTTTACTTGAACTTTCTATGAGGAGGTTTATAGTGTGTTTTAGTGTCATCATAAAGGTTGTCCCTTCTGAATTACCTTTGGTGGACTTCAGCCAGCTCCTCCTCCTTCTCCCGGCTGACCCTCTCCACCTCCAGCCGCAACCTTGCTCGGACTTCTGACACTTCCACTTTTAACCTGCGATTCTCCTCCTCTGTCATCACCAGGCGGTCTGCAAATTCTTGCCTTATCACCTCAGCGAGGCTGCGGCGCTCGTCCGCCAGCTTGTCCCTGGTCTGAATAGAAACTCTAATTAAATCTAGGGATTTATTCAGCATTGTTTTCTTCTTGCAGATTATGGCTGGTATCAGCTCCTTACCTGTGTGATGTCTCCAATTTCCTGTTCTCTCTGTCTGAGCACAGCCTGCAGTCTAATCATCTCTCCCTCCATCTCTATCTGCTGCTTTCTCAGCTCCTGCTGTTTCTCCACAGCTGCCCTCTCAGAGCGCTCCAGCTCCTTCAGCTCAGCCTCATACTTTTCCCTCACACGCTTCACCCTGTAAACAATGTGCATACATAAATCAATATTATTGTAATGCTTATAGTTCTTAAACGTATACTGTAAGAATGAAAGACATGGTTGAATGCTGCCTTACTTAGGAGGGTCTTATACTCCCTTATTATACTGTGCAGTTTTAGAGACTAAAATTATGGACACACACACACACACACACCTGTTGTCAGCTGCCCTCTCACACTCCTCTTTGTCCTTGCTGGTCTCCTCCTCCAGCGTCCAGATGGCGATCTCTATCTCTTTGTCACGTTCTTGCCGCAGCTCTTCTTTTAGCTCACGCTCGCGGCTCAGCAGCCACGCTTCCTGTGGGATCACAAACATCCAAGCATAAACACACAAAAAGAGTTTTGGACTATTTTCTAATGAATGTGGTTCGATTTTGAGGTATTTTGTTTACTGATGATTATTATTTAAATTAAATACATTTGCTTTATTGGACATTGTGTTTTTTTCTGTTCTGGCTAAGGGTTTGGCTATCTTGGTATAAATTCAGAAAGGAGTAGCTACAAATATAGATTTATTTTATGCCTAAAGGTGACAGGTGAAATTTGGCATTCACTGTTTGGTGCCCAACCTTATGCTTGTTACTTTTAGAAATGAGCTACAACAAAGATATTTTATAGTGGTTGCAAGTAAATGTTAGAAACCTGCTATGTGCCTTTTGTTGCATTTTTTAAAAGAAAGGCTCTGCATCTGTTCTATTGACACTGATTAAGTTTCACCTCTTGTATATTTTTCATATCTGAAAAGCACAAAGAATTTTAGAAATCTTGAATCCCTCTGCAAACAGGAAAGGGTATCTGAATCAGATGCCCACCTGTCTGCAAGTATAATTCTTAAAATTTACATAGTATTTAAGGGGTTTCCTACACTTTGCCTTAAACAAAAGGAATGCAATGGAAAACAGTAACAAACCTCTTTTTTCTTGTAGTTTTCTTCCCATGTCTGCTTTTCAATGTCCAGACGTTCTTGTAATGTCTTCATCTCCACCTAGACACAAACAATATGCAGTCCTGTCTTAACACTTGTGATTAGGGGTGGGCGATATGGCAAAAATTTTATATCACGATTCTTTAATGATAAAATCACGATCTCGATTTTATCACGATTTGTTTTTACATTGACACTAATTTGCATGTTTCTGTGTAAATGACTTCAGGTAGCCTACTCTGTCACTTCTCAAAAACTGTCAGTAGATTTTAAAGGCAAACAACAACTCTGAACGTGCACTCAGTATTAGTTTTCAATAAACATGAAAATTTAAATAATTACAGAACAAAATAAAGTTTTATTTCAAATAGGTTAAAAAGAAGACTAATGTAGTTCTGTAAAGTATTATTCAACCGTCATTTAAACAGACTGAAGTGTGCCTCCTAAGGTTAAACAATAAATACAGTATGGAGACTTAAGTAACTCTTAAAGTTCAATGTGATTTAGAACAAATGATCAAACTTTAATGGGAATCATATCTAAGGACAAACTGTTTTGGTGACGTCATTAGCGGTTGCCTCTGTCTGCATCTGACACACACACAGGTGTAGAAGAGCTGCTGACGGCACAACAGCAGCGAACCTGAATATAACGTTGACAATGTTCAGAGAGGTGGGCGCGTACGCGCTTGTAGCATTATAATACATTCATATACACGCGGCCCTTCCACTGTGACACACGTCGCGCGCACACACAGGCTTAAGGCTGTTCCATACTCCGCGAGACAAAGAGCGGAGAACGCGCTCCACGGGTGGTAAGAGATAAAAAAAAGGTCTTTTCCGCACTGAGGTACCATACTCCGCGAGATGCGTGTGTGCAGAACTCCTCATACGGCCCGCCCACTAAACTATAAGGAAAGACTTTACTGAGTTTTTTAACACACCACAAGGACTTGTGCCATGGCAAGAGGGCATTATACAGAGAGGGGGCCTGCAACAGCGTGAGATGTCCGGCGATGAGTTGTGAAAATGCGACATTAAAAGTAACAATGGCAAAGATTCAGTGTTTGTGCCTTTATGACCACATTTGCACATCTACTGTGTTCCAATGTGCCTGTGATACTTCAAACTGTCCGGTGATGAGCTGTGAAGATGTGACATTAAAAGTAACAATAGCAAAGATATACAGACATTGTTAACGAGCCTATTATGCCCGGGTATGTAGGAGTATATAGAATGGTAACGCGCCGCTTCTGCCGGCAGAAACAATAGCGAACATAAAGGTGGAGTTCGTTTTAGGGACCAGTTCCTCTGTTCTCTTTTCGTTTTCAGCCGTAGCTTCCAAACAGGGAGGCTGTCATTGGTTGGTCATGTTCACATTAAGCGCACTGAGAGTTGGACGAGGGAAAAAACTCATGCGTCTGCGCGAACATAGAACTGCAATTAATAGAAGGTGCTCTATGGACGATAAAACGATCTGTCCGTTCTGGTAGATCGCCAATACGTTCAAATCCTTCATGATCATTTATCGTCAAATCGCACAGCCCTACTTGTGATTAACAATCATGCTCCTAATAATAAGACAGAAAGTCAGAAAGTGTTTTAAGCAAATTGCTACTGTGCAGCACCTGGTGTCTCTTCCCCTGCTCCTCTCGGATCTTGTCCAGCTCTTCTCTGAGGGTTCGACCGGCCAGAGAGCTGTTCTCCTCCAACTGCTGCCGCAGATCCTCCAGCTCAGCCCGCTGTCTGTGACACAAACACAAACACAAACACAAACAAGAGCTTTGAAAAGAAGTATCACAATGATCAGTTTGTATCTTCTGTAAAAACTGCATTTTGGAAAAAAATTAATTATCAATATGGTTTTTACCATGTGTGTAAAATGTGATAAACGTGCATTCATCCAATTGATCTAAAGGGCTCACTTCCTAAAGCTGTTGTTACTTTAATGTCATTTAATAAAGCTTACTTCATCTTCTATCTTTTAAAGGTCAACTGGAACTAAAAACTAAAAAATATATTATGTTTCATATTTCCTGGATGATTACATTGTATTTAACAAGCATTTCTAACCTGGCTGCTGCTCCAGTATGTACAATTTTAATGGCTGCTCTTCAGCAACATAAAATCTATCCACAGATTAGACATCAGACAGAACATTTCTGCATCTGCAATCCATATCTTCACATGACCTTTGACCTCACCTCGCAGCCAGCTGAGCCAACCTCTCTTTCTCATCGGCCACCTCCTTGTAGAGACGCCTTCTCTGCTGCTGCAGAGAAAGCTCCTCCTCCTGAAGCTGCTTCTCATATCTGACAATACACAAATACAACTCAGTGGAACTGCAAAATGTGTCATGTTTTTGCACTTCCACAAGAAGTGCAAAAAAGAACATGTTGAATAAACTGTTAAGAACAAAGGCCAACTTCAAGGTTTTTAAAGTGGCAATGGAATGTATAATTATGACAGAAGGTCAAGCAAGCAAACACATAAAATCTATGAGTGATACCTTTGTTTGGCTAGGTCCTTCTCTCTCTGGCACTGTTCCTCCTTTTCCTTCTCCAGCTGTTGACGGAGCTCCTCACACTGGTGGACGTAGCGTTGGGCTGCACGGTCGTCTGCTTGCAGAAGCTCCGCTTCGTGGAGTGTTCGTAGCTTCTTCAGCTCCTGTTTGTGCTTAGAGATCAGCTTCTGGATTTCAGGCTCCAAACCTGGGGGTGGAGGAGGAACAGGGGAAATTTGCATTAGGAAACTGGTACAAACACAAAGTGGTGATGTACAATCACGTGTTCATCACCACTTTGTGAAAAATTAAGCAGAAGCATGACTATTTCTTCTCTTATTTGTCTTAGTAAAGCTTTGGTACAAACCTTTGACTGTGATCTCTTTGATCTTCTTGGTTTTCTCGTCAATCCATTTTTCTCTGCGGACCTTCTCTGTTGCACTCATGAGGTCTTTTAATTTCTTGATCTCCTGTAGAGGAAGGTAGGGACAGATTAAATTATAGTCTCAGAGTAAAATGGCACTAAAGAAATGAAGGAATGTAGGTTTTATGTTGTGGTGACAGTGTATGCAAATAAATAGAGGAAGAGGGGAGCAGGTAACCAAATAAAAGAGTGTAGATTGTGTCTAAATAGAGATAAATTATAATAGGATGAGGAAACTCACATGCAGACAGACTGTCCGTGAAAAAGATGTGGGACAGATAAATGAAATGCAAAATGAATTGTAGAATGATGGAAATGACTCCAGGAAAAAGTGACTGGATTAGAGGAAGAAAAAAAAAGTTACCTCGCACAAGGGACCAAGAATTTGCCACACCTAAGCCAGAAAACAGCAGAAGTACACAAGGACGAAGAAGGACAGACAAAGACAAAGGAGGGGAAAACACAGAAAAGACAGTTATACAAAAGCAACACTGCAAGAAAGTACAAGTTACACAAGATGCTGAGGCAGAAAAGCAAAAGCTATTGGAAGTCAGAGAAGCGAGTGAAGAAAGACCGAATTCTATCTGCATCACCATTTCATGTTGCTCCTGCATCTGGGCAATCTTCTTGGTGTACTTCTGGTCAACCTGCTTCAGTTCTCTCACCACTTCTTCACAGCGCTCACTCAGAGCCTTTTTATCATTGATGAGCTGAGGAGAGACAGAACAGATTTTAGACTAAATGGTCAGAGAGACAAAACCTGTAAGGGGGAATTTCTGTTCGGATCAGGTGTATGTACCTGATCGATGAAGGTAAGGTGTCTCTGAATAGTGGCTTCATATTGTTCCTTCTGGAGCTGCATGTTCCTGCTCAGCTCCTTCTCTGTGTCCTTAACATGTCTCACTGTCAGCTCCCTCTGCTGGGCCTGACAAACATACCAGAGCAAGTATAATCATTTAGAGAAGGTAGCGGGGTCTGACACAACAATGTGTGTGGTTCTCTCTCACCAGAGCAGTCTGCAGCATGTTGATAGTGCGTTTTTTCTCTTCTAGCTCCATTTTGATTCTCATCATAGATCCAGTGACTTCAGCTGCCGTGGCCGATGCCTGCTCAACGGCCAGCTCCTCTTCAGACAAAATCGCCTGAGAACAGACAGGCACTGTTTAGCAATTAGCTCACCTCAGAACAAACACATCAGCGATATTTGAACGGTAACATATGTGTCAGCACTGTGATGATTCTGACCTCCCTGTGTGATCCTGAGGTGACTGAGCGTGGCCTCTCTTGTTCAGACTTCTCCATCTCATCCAGGAAGTTCATAATACTCTGCAGTTTGGCCTCAGATAAAAGGGCGCCCCCATCTGGCAGCACAGGGTGGTGACTTAGCTGGCCATGACGCTCCACATTGTCAGTCGTCAGGGAGTTAGAGTCTCCATCCTGTAAAATAGATGCAGATCAATTATTGGATTCAAAGTTTACTACGATTACTTTCTGATATCTCTTCAAGGGAAAATTATTGAAAACAAATATTGACCTCATCTATCCAGGCATATTTCTCTTTGCGGTAGCACTTTGGTTCTGACAGCCTCACAGGTTCCTCTTCTAACAGCTTCAGGGTGTCCAGCAGGTCACTGAGGGTAGTTTTAGACTGAGCCCGGCTTGAAACAGCACCCTGTCGCTGGTCCTCAACACTCACAGACCTCTGCAAGATCTCCTGGAGCACAGAGACAACAAACATGCTTAAAATTCGACCACTGATTAGCAGGTTTGGTTATTTGCAGTTTGAAAAGTTGAATTACTCACCTGAGAACACTGCGAACCTCGATTGGACAAAGCTGGAGAAACAGCTCTGAAGCTAAGCTCCCCAAAGTCAGCTACAACGTTTAAATTGGAATCTGTGGAAACACAGTTTCTCACATAAATCTAACCATTTATAGGTGTTCAATGAGGCATACAGTGGACAGTATGAATAATCTTTATGATTCAAAGATGCAGAACAGACCTATGTTCTTAGTTTTGATGTCTGTAGGTGACATGGGGCTGTTGTTGCTCGGTGAGGCCGGACTTTTGTTGGTCAGGGAAATCTTGAGCAGCTTCTTACGTTCAGGCACATCGGTCTGCCTCAGGTTTTCCGGCTCGGCCTCTGGTGCATGCTGCACCACTGCAGTACGTGGAGTTCTTTTATGCTGCAGCCCCTGCAACACACCACCAGAGGGAGACAACACACATCAAGACATTTACTTCCCAAGTAATTTTAAATTAAAGTTTAGTGAGTATATACATCAGATGTGTTCCCCTGGACGGCAGCAAGGCGGGTTAGACGAACTCTCTCTTTACGGAGCAACTTTCTGTCACTGTCTTGTTGCTGCTGCTGTTGCTCTAGAGAAACGTCTGCTTCTGCTCTGTCCTCCTAAAATGGTAAAAGCAAAAGAGGGTTTCAACCAATATCTAAAGTAAGGAGGGAGAAAGAATTAAGGACCTAAAGAGCTCTTGTAAAGCATGAAAAGTGACAAGTTTCTACCTGGGAACACTGAGATTCTCTGTGACTGGAAAAAGCTGGGGAAATAGCTCTGAAGCTCAGTTCACGTAGGTCAGCCGCACCATTCAAATTGGAGTCTGTAGAAAGAATGAAAGAAATTATTACACACTACATGTTTTTTAAACACAAGAAAAGTCCCTACAGTGGTTGTTTTTTTTTGCAGAAATCACTTTCCATCTTTACTCATTGAGAAAAGAAAAGGGCATCTGTAAACATAAATCTGCAATAAATTCAATGATGGCTTCTAACAAATGAAACCTACAATACCTACAATATATTCAGTTAATAAACAGAGACAGAGACCTGTGTTCTTAGTTTTGATGTCTGTGGGTGACAGTGGGCTGTTGTTGCTTGGTGAGACGGGACTTCTGTTGGTCTGGGAAGTTTTGAGTGGCTTCTTTCGTCCACCTGTCTGCCTCAGACTTTCCATCTCCACTTCTGCTGCATGCTGAACCTCTGTGGTTCGCTGAGCTCTTTTCTGCTGCAGTTCCTGTAACACACCATCAGGGGGAGATAATGAGCAATGCTGTAAAATACTGGCAGCCAGAAAGCATGATTAAAATGTTAAAATCCTATCACTTTTCTGACCATTGATACCTAGCTGCATGACTTGAAGTTGTGCATGAATTTCATTAAAAGAGAGTAACTGTGAATACACAATAAAAATGTGAAAAGTCTGTCAGCAGTGTAGGCACAGCGGTGGGCACCTGGACGGCAGCAAGTCGGGCAAGACGAGCTTTCTCCTCACGAATTCGTTTCCTGTCTTCATCCTTCTTCTGTTGCTGCTCTAAACAGCCATCCTCCCCTGTTTTCTCCTCCCACTCCTACGAAGGAAAAAAGCAGATGGTAACAATGCAGCACTAACAGAAAAATAAAACCAGCAACTGTCACCCTAGGGCCAGCCAGATACCTTTCTTTTACTGGCAAGGATCCGTTTAAGCGCTGCCTGATTAGTGTGTTGCCTCTTGGCATGGCGCCTGTACCAGCGCTGAATAATGACTGCTGCTTGGTTCACCTGCTGAATAAACCTTCAGATACACAAGAGAAGTACAGTGAGTCACAGAGTGTGACAACAATGTTAATATGCACACAGAAGGAACAGTGTTCTGACCTTTCAGCCTCCTCCTCTGTAACTTCCCTCCTCCGTGACAGGACAGGGCTGCCATCCTGCGCTGACACCGGAGATTTGTTGTTGGAGGTGGAGGATGCTGAAGAGAAATTCTTTTGGGACTTAGTGAGGGAGCCATTCTCCAGTGACACCTCATCATTCGCTGTGGCCTTCAGTATGTTACTAAAAAAAGTATAGTAGAAAGTTCAAAGAAACGAACACAAAAATCTTAAATATTATGATTTTACTGAGCAAAAATGCAGAATTATTTAATTAAAAATGATATTCTGAACTGTTATGCAGGACCGATTTGTAGCAGTATTGATTATAAAGGGTAAGTGTGATTTATCACTGATCTCGTGAGCAAGCCACTGCTTAATTTCAGGACATACTTGAAGGATGGTTTCTGGTTGGAGCTCTTAGGTGTGAGTGGTTTCTCAGAATGGTTGTTGTGTAAGATCGTGGTGACAGAGTTTCCCACAGCTCCCTTGTTACTTCTGGGAAAAACAAAAAGGCACAAAGACACTCTTCATGATGACACATACAAACTTACAAAGAAAAAAATACAAGATTTCTCAGATTTGTTTTTATTTTCACAGAAGAAAAACTCCTCAGTGTGTGGGTGTAATTCCTGCAGGCAGTATCAGCTACAGTGATCAACAGGTATGAAACATGAGAACCATCCAGATCCAGAATGCAGAAATGCAAGTTGACACCTAGACTACTGTATATGTGTGTGTGTGGATCTTTGAGTCAAAGCCCACCTGTTGTTGGCGGTGAAGGTGGCAGCCAGAGCAATGCCAGGTTCTCTTTTTTTCAGGCCGGTAGGGGAGTCCATGCTGCCGGTGCTGCGGGAGCTCGAGCACTGGGGGAAAGCTCTGGGCTGGTCGTCCTTAAAAAGGGAAACACATAATTATCACACTGTGAACTACTGTAACATTTATATCTGATAGCATTATTAATTCTATTTCTAAAATGCTTTTCAACTGATGGTAAATACCAAAATGTTCCATGTGGTTCTGTCTGGTGAGGTCTTGCTGAGGCTCGCCAATTTTTTGCGCCCATCTGAGCTGCTGTCAAACAGGGCCAAGTAGTCCTCATTCTGGTCTTGACTGGGAAACATATAAACATATCTCAAAATTAAAATCAAACTCTTTACTGAGGCTGATATGAAAGCAAAGGCATCACTCTATTAAAGAGGGCGTTTTCTCAGTTTCCTTCGTTTGCATGAAGCGGGTTTAGCGGCACACAGCACACAATTAAAAACAGGACACCTCAGGTCGTGACAACTCTTGTAATTAATGTTGTAGTGACAGCTGCAGAAATCAGCCCCATCCCCTTTTTCTTCTAACCCCAAGTGCTGGAATTCACCATGCAGCAGCTGACTGTCTGTTAGGGGGAACTCCGTTATGGATTCCATGTAAATGCAGCATGTTGATCCCAATGGTCTGTCATTCAGCCTTCAAATAGCCTTGCAAACCAGCCCCTCCATCATGAGGCACAGATGTAGGGTGACCTTCTGTCTGGCCTGGCCTCCTCTGGTATCTGTGCTGCAGCCTGTCTGGGTGTTTCTGTCTATGTAAGTATACAAATGAGCGTGTGTGCCTTTAGGGGGTGGGGGGGTTCCAGCTGGTCCAATGAAAAGCAATCTGACAACACTATTCAGGCAGCACATTCCTCTACTTTTTGCTTTACAAGTGAGTGATGCAAAGAGCAGTGGAGAGAGGTGGAGGAGGGTTGACCCAATGACAGCCCTAAAAGCCTCCAGAGACTTGGAAGGGGCACTAGGGGTATTTAGAATGTCTTTAAATTTAAAGCCCCTCAGCTCTGCATCCTCCCTGCAAGGGAGGGGGGATGGCGGCAGCTGCCGGACAATGGAACCAAAGCGTGCACACACACTTGTCTTTTCACCGGCTTCTTGTGGAGGGGGTAACCTGACCCTGAAAGTCCGGGCCCTCCCCCTTTAACATGGGACAAAGCGAGTCCCTGCACCCCATGACCCTAGTAACAGCCATCCAGCTTCCCTCCACTCTTTATCATGCAGGAGTTGCCGTGGCACAATTGCCATTGTCTGAACTGATGAAGCTTCAGGGCTGCCAGCTGTTGCTCACTGAAGAGAGTCACTCTTGTTTAAAGAGCAAAGGCTGCACACTGGTAACACAAGACCTGCTCCAACACTTTGTAATGCATGTTATTTAAAATGCGCACATTCTTTTCTGTCATCTACAAAAACATGTCCTTCATAATTCAGAAGTGTGTGTGTGCTACTGTAAAGGTCACTTGATGATCTAAATGAGAATCTATGAGCAAGTTTTGCCTGAAGGTGAGTAAATATGTAAGCACATACTGTTCTATACACAATGTAGTGCGTCAATCTTAGAGATAAGAAATGGGAAGAAACAACTAAAGATTCGGAGTAACACTTTTTATCTAGAAAGTTTTGAGTGTGTTTTTGCACCTTAAACTGACGTTGGCCTGCTGATTGACCTGAGTGGTGCTGTTGGACCGCCGCAGGTTCTTGATAGATCGGGAGCTTCCAAAGTTGGCATCACTCTGTGGATATATACGTTTTGTATGTAATGCATGTGGCATTGCAGAAGATTGCAAAACAGAAAGATAAGGACAACAATGCAGAGTTTCTCATTTTTGCATCTTGATTTGTTTATCTTGGAACTCATAGATAATCAGCAGCTGTTAACAGTTACCCACCAGTGTGTTTCGCTTTCCTCTGCATTCACTGCCTACAGAAACTGACACAGACCGAGAGAAACATTTTCCTGGCGATGCGCTGCTCGGTCTTTTGGACATACAAATCTGGGAGCCTGACAAGCTGAGGTCCAGGGCATCTCCTGAGGCACCTGTTTGGATGGATGATGGGCTGCGTGTTGTATGCATCTCTGGAAACCTGCAGCAGAATACAAAGAGATGTAAGACGCAGTAAGACACATAGTGTTACTTCCCTGGAGATTCAATGGGCACAGCCACAACAACGTAGAAAGTAACAGCCACTTTCCCCTGACTGACTGTCTCCCACGGTGACCAACAACAAAGCTACAAACAAACTATTTTTTACAGCAGACAGAGAGACGTATAAACAGGCTATTGTTTTGTGTTTTAAAAGCTAAATCTTCATTGTTAGGCCTAACAAGTTGGTTTTAAAAAACATATCCTCTCTCAACATCACTGCTATTTACATTTTGCAGGTGTAAGTTTGTTAGCTCAAGTAGCTAAATTTCCAACCATTGATTATTATTGTTACGTAGTAAACGTCGATTAGCATACTAACGCTTGCTAGCTTGCAACTGGTAAGCTAATACAGGTATTATTAACAGTACATAATGTTATCGTGTTAAATAGGAGAAACTATTATTAACCGATGCAAGCTGAGAGCTTTTCATGGTAGTGTCAGTACAATAACGGTGTAGTAGTATTAATTCAAAGTCTTGGCAGGGTAAGCAAACATTTCCCTGAAAAAACGGGCTGTTTATATTTTTGAGGGTTTGTAAGACCATTTGTAGCTAACGTCTTCAACCTTTCCTCCGTCAACCCCCCCCCCCCCCCCCCCCCCCCCCCCTAAATACGGCGACTCCAAGGCAAAAACGTCAAATACTTACTTTAAAAGCTGGAATGCACCATAGCTGATAAGCGGAGTCCGCTTTCACGCCTGTTTTAATTCCCAACACAATCCTCAGATAACCAGTGAAAGTACTCCGTTGACTCACAGGACAAACTAGTAGGAACCGAATAAGAACGCGTTAATAGCATCTCTGCGGTAACAACACGGAGAGTCGCCGCCCATGGCCGACTCTCATTGGTGAAAGTAAAACATTGTTTCTTCATCCGTGCACCTTATTGGTTGAGCCACCCGGTCCGTCTTCTGCGGGGCGTGTTTCAAAGCACGGTTCGGTTGACTTTGCAAAGGGGGGCGTGATGAGCAAACTGACATTTTTCCAAGTGATGAGAAACGCACAGAAGAGAAACACTTTGTTGTATTACATTTTATTGATTGTTCCCTGATGTCTCATTAAGACATTGAGCATATAAGAGCAGCAGGACATTATACCACCCCCCACCCTTAAAATAAGACATTATTATATAACCAATTAGAATGTTAAATCACAGAAAGGCACATTTCAGTAGAAAATATCCAACCAAATGGAATGCATCAAATCATAATACAGGTATTCAGGAAATAATTCATCATCTTTTTTTTTTTTTTTTTACAAATAATCTATTTTCTTTTAAACTCCACAGCTGCCCTCCACACGTCTGCTCCTTGTCCAAGTGTGATCTGCTCTGGGAAAGACTCAAGCCCCAGCAGAGGTGAAAGGCCTTTCTGCTCCAAATGGACCTCTAAGGTGGACCTGATGCTGCAGACAGCAGGGAGGGAGGACAGGGAGAAAACAACTGTTAGCACTGCATCTATTATTTGCACCCCCAACATTTCTATTCACTTCTCTACCCAGCTGCTGCTTCAATAGAAATGACCTGTGGTTGAAGAGATACAGCTTAAGCTGCTTTCTCCCGGCAGATGGCTGCCTGGAGGGGTCATGATCTGATCCTGGTAGTCAAAAGGCTCCAAAGCCCCCGGATGAGACCTCCACACTTTACTCTGATTAAAGCTGTCTAGAATAAATGGATTCCTTCAGAGCAGCATTGTAATCTTTGAAATGACAATAGCCACACTTCTTGAAAAAAAAAAAAGATTTTAAAAACAACCTTAAGTCAAACTGGGAAAATGTCAATAATGCAAATGTTTAGAGATAGCTTTACCATTTGGTGTTACCTCCTACAAAAACTAATCTCACAAATGGTAAATTAGTTTTCAGTGCAGAGGAATAAATGCAAATGGCTTACTCCCAGTGTGGCTGGTAACCCTGTTCAGGCACATTGCTTGTCTTCAGCAGGAGAATTTCATGCAGCTCCAAAGTGAAAGTGTCAGCAGCGGTAACAGCAAGGAAAGAATTCAGCGCTCTCTTCTCCTCATTTGAAAGCTTCTGCTGGAACTTTGGAGGCAGTTTTTGAAACGGATCCTAAAACAAGATAATGAATCATGTTCATAGAACATATTTATAAAGCCCTTACAGTTCATATCAGTTTGGCTACCATAGCTGAAACTTCAGTGAAGAAAGAATTCCTTACACTCAGTATTTATTGGGGTCAAACTCTGGGGGCCTGCCATGTCAGACAGCACACTTTCAACAGATTACAGCCAAGAACATTTAGCTCTGTATTGTGTGCTTGGGTGGTCAGTGACTGGCAGCTAGCAAGGGTCACGAGTGAAAGTAATGACTCAAAACAATATTTGTGGTCACTGTGGGATTATATTATTGGATTTTGTAATTAGAGGGAAGAGTTGGCAAAGTCACAGTATGCATAAATGCATGTTATTCTATCTTACAAGTGTATTTTTCCTGCAACTTAAGAAATGTATTATTACTTACTTGCTTCCTGTTCAGCATAAACTCAGATTTCAAACAAGTCAGGAGCTGCCAGGTAAAAATGCAGTGTTCTAGTTTGCACTCCCCAAGACCCTAAAACAAACAGAACAGTTTTAAAAAGACTTTTTTTGGCATTTCAATCACATTTCAAAAACAGATTTGTTTGGTTGTTTTTTACACTGATTTTCTGTGAGTCGCAGTAAATGGTGTCAAATTAAATAAAAGGCAAACATTGTCAGTTTACGTTCCTTGTTCCTTCCTCTCATCTCTGTGCCTTTTTTGCGCAGGCCCAGATGGTAGTTAATGGTAGATGGTGTATGATGCTGTAGCTATGATTGTAGCTATGATTGATTCATGCTTGCCATACATGATGGTGTGTTACCCCCTGGAGCCATGCAGGGAGCCTGGTTAATAGGGTTTGTGATTTTATTAGGTTAATGAAAGTTATGATTTTTACATTGCATTTTCTGTATCTGCATGGGTTTATAACTACAGACTACTGCTGTAGTCTGTTAGGCCTACATGCTGGTTTATGTGACTCCTGTCACCACGCAGGCATTTGAAGTGATTTATGCTATTCAAAAATGATTTTGTCTTTAAAAACATTTAAAAAATTCTTCGTGCAGGGGAGTGGGCGAGTGATTTTTTTTAAAAGGAGACAGAGATCCCACCAGCACCCCCTGTCGAAAATATCTTCCCGTGCGCCTGCTAGCCAACAAACCACACACCAATGAAGAGACAAAGCATGAGAGCGGACAATCTTACCCTGGTTGTTGACTAAAAAAGTGGCAAACATATCGCTTTTAGCTTGGTAGTCATTGTATACATGTAGAAAATGTGTAAATAAAATTGTAATTATTTTAATCCTGCTTCACTGACTGTGTCTGGTTGTATTTTATAGATAGGCAATCCATACGTACAGTCAGTGTTTAATTTCCTCTTTAAAGCAAGAATACAATGACATATTAAGTTATGAAAATAAAATCAGTAATAACAAGGGTGCTCTAATGTACATAACTGTGGATCTCAAGGTTTATACCTTGGCTACAGTGCTTGAAATCTGCGAGCCCATCTGCAGTGACTCAGTCAGGTAGGACACAAGCTGACCCTGGGGATCCCCACCCGTCTTGCCAAGGAAGCGGAGACCGATCTTCACCATGAACACGGCATCACAGATATCTGTGTAAGCACGCAGCACTGTTCTCATGGCATTGCCCACCGAACCCTTGAGTGGTTCCTGCAATATGAACACAGAGAATGTGAGCATGCCAGAGAAGAAGGGCGTGAGGAAAGGAATTTGACCTTTTACAAAATGGCCTTGCAAAGGTCCTACAGCAGGAAACTAGTGTGAACATTCTTCAGCTGGTATTAGTTTGTTCCAGATAAAAACACTGCTACTGTAAAACACTAATGTTCACAAGTTCTTACCTGAGGAATCTTTCCTCTGACCTCTTGCAGAACCACAGAGAAATCTTGTAGGTGTCTGTTCAGGTACCTCGAGGTGTCCTGGGGAAGACCAAAGAGGACAACAATGCTGATCATCAGAATCTTTGCTATAAACTGATGTTTGCATGCAGCTGTGTGATTAGCGTACTGCTTTGATAAGTGGTTTTCCAGCCAGGAATTGGCGAGCCAGCTGTGTTTGGATGCCTGACAGGTCATAGCTAGTGTCCGTCTCCCCGCCTTTCTGCAGCGTGTAGTGGCAGTGGGCTAAAACCAGGGGCAGGAGCTCTTTCTCTGGGTTGCACAGTGTCAGCTGGGTTTCTGATATCCTCTCTAAAGGAACACTGTACTCACTGAGGGAAAAAAACAAGAAAAAGTCCATGATTGGATGCATTAATAGTTAAGGAGGATACTACTGATTTGTGAAAACTCAGTAGCTGAGCACTGTGACATGATAAAAAAGCTCCAGAACAAATGAGTAAGCAGACCTTGAATACAGACATATTTAAAAGTTAGTACCCCTCTTCTAACTATTTGTGTGTGTGTAAAAACACAATAAAATATCCTTGAATTAGGGGTGGAGCGGTTCACCAAATCTACGGTTCGGTTCTGAGGTTGCGGTTTTTTGGTTCGGTTCGGTTTAAAATGTTGAGGTTTTTCTACTTTTAACATTTTAGAAATACAATAGATGAGCATGAAATATATATCCAACATTTACCATATTTAAGAATCAGTTCAGTGTTTCTGCTACCATTACCGTTATATAAGAAGGTCAAGTCAATTTTTTTTTACTTTCTATATAGGCCAGATCATAACAGAAGCCATTTAAGGTAACCTTTCTTATAGAACAGGTCTATACCTTGTTCTTTTATTATACAAACTAAATAACCTCATGTTATTTATATTATTTGCACGACAGCATGTCATTTGTCACATGAGACCAAAGTGGAGTTGTTTTGTCTTAAAGGTAGGATAGGAGATTTCATTCTGATGCACTTTTTGTTAAATTAGTGTAACTTCTCTTTACAATCCGATAGCAACCGATTAGTTAGGCAGTTTCGCTTTAAAACGAAGAATATTAAACATCTGTGGAAGCTATAAAACGCTAAAAACATCAGCTAATCCTACGAGGTGCCCCTGCGCGGAGAGTTGGCTGGTTGGCTGCTCTCTTCCTGCTCTGCGCGCACCAGAGAAGTACTTGCATGATGGCCGAAGTCACAGACCGCAGCTCGTCTTCAGGTAATGCGCGTCCATGTGATTGGGAGGAGTGGCTTAGGGTGAGCTCCGAGAGAAAGGGGTGTGTGTTTACTTTCAAAATCTGGCTGACTCTTACTGAGTTTTTAAAATCTCCTACCCTACCTTTAATGCTCACCACCATGTCTGCTGAAAACCAAACACAGCATTTCAGCAGAAACACCTCATACACACTGTCAAGCACGGTGGTGGAGGACTGATGATTTGGACTTGTTCTACAGCCACAGGACCTGGACCTTGCAGTCATTGAGTGGACCATGAAATCCTCTGTATACCAGAGTGTTCTAGAGACAAATGTGAGTCCATCTATCTGACAGTTAAAGTTTGGTGGAAATTGGCTCAGACAACAGTAAAATTATCCAAAACACTGCAGCTTATCTACATCAGAATGACTGAAAATCAAAGAATCAAGGTTTTGAAATGGACTAGTCAAAGTCCAGACCTCAACCTCATTGAAATGCTGTGGTGGGACCTTAAGAGGGCTGTGCATAAGAGAAAGTCCAAAAACTTCAATGATGTGAAGAAGAATGGACCAGAATTCCTTCACATTTAGAGGAGATTCAGTACTCTTTAGCCCTGCAGCTGGTCTTGATTTAGCTTCAGCTGGAATCCAATAGCCAGTTAATCAAGGAAAACTAATTGCTGCTGGACTGACCTGTCCTCCTGGTGGCTCACTTTTCTGGCCTCTTTCACCAGACTGTTGTGGGTATGTGACAGGAAGTCCAACAGAGTTTGGAGGCACGACCCCGGTCCGCGTCGGCCCAGTGTCAGAAACTCCCCAGTACTCTCGTGTGCCACCTCCTTCGCACACATATTTTCACTCATGCCCAGGTCCACTGCCGGTATACACACAAGTGTGAGAGGTAGGCAAATAAAATCACAGCCCTTAATAACATGGGTTTTAAATATTTTCGAATTATGTTGAAAATCACAAGGTAAGTTATGCCTCAAAAGCTACACATTAATTAGTTATGAGTTAATACAGATAACTTACAGTTGTTTTTGACCTCAGTCCTGAGGCAGTTCCACACTTTCATGTATGTGTTGACTCTCTCAACAAGGATCTTCTTCTGGTATCCTGATAAGCATGACTCAGTTTAGATAATGATGTAACTCAGCACTTTTGTTGCTGCTGGTTGTGCACTCAGGGAAAGTTGTAAGGTTGATTTACCTGCTGGTATCTGCTCCAACATCTGTGCAATAGTCAGTGTAGAGTCTGGCATCAGAGGAAACACCCTCAGCAGGTCTGACTGTAATGCAGCCAGTTCAGGTAGGTGATGCAGCTGCCGCACACAGTGCATCTGGGACAGACATAAAAAAATAATACAAGGGCTACAAATACATTTGCCTTTAATTTCAGGATGGTCTACCTTCGTTAGGTACAAGCTGAGCAGAGGTACAGAGCTGCGTCCCTGCATCTCATCCACCAACTGAGAGAAGCGCTCGACTGTCATCATCTCGGGTAGCTTCCAGAAAGAGGAGCAATCTGTTGGGCAGTTAGAGGGTAGAGACAACATTTTCCCAGGATCCCCGTAGAGGAGGTTCATCAGGGGGATTCCAGCAAGTCCATCATTACTCTGGATTTTCTCCTGAGCCTCACGTAGATTTTTCTGCAAATCCTGAAAATAGGCAAGAGAAACAGTAATGCACACAGTGAAAATGTCTTCCTTATGCTTTTTAGTCATGCTTACAGTTACAGACTTTCACTGCTCCTAAAAACATGATATTCCCTACTTGAAGTACTGGGTCGATGGCAGAGTTACAGATGAGTTTCTCCCACTGCTGCCGTCCCTGTCTGGAGGACAGATCGGGTCTTTCACCATGGAAACCTTCAACATTTTAACAAGTTAATCTCACATGTATTGACATGATCAGTAAAAAAGGCAAACTAAGAGTAATAAAATCACCTGCAGTGAATCTTGTCAGGATCAAATGCACAGTAACCACTGTGTTGTCCATATTCTGATCCAGAGTCTTCCCTAACACCTTCAAGTCCTTTTCAATGTGGTTCCACAGAAAGTGGGACACATCATGGGGTCTGGGGTGGATCATGTCTTCAACACTCTACAAGAAAAAAAATACAACACGATAATATACCATGCAATCCTTTAAATCAAATTATGTAAAATCAGATATGGGTGAAGTCTCACTCTTTGATTTCTTGTGGTGCCCTGAAGCATTGCGAGGTGTGTTAGCAGTCGCAGGATGCAAGACTGAGCGTAAGTCATCTGTCTTTCAGGGGCTTCAGACCTCCCATGAGCTTCTCCCAGTATATGCCCTGTGCGAGTCTGATCTCTGACATTTTATAGAGGAACAGAGATTTTGTTAAGCACGTTTTTAAATTACTGAAAAAACATGCTTAACTGACCAAGGTACTACCTTTGTCTAGTGTGCTCAGAAAAGCCTGGGACTGGGACATGTCTATCTCCACCAACTAGAACCCCACAGTCAGGACATATCGATCTTACCACTGGTCTTCCACACTAAGGGACAGCATACATTATATGCAATTACTTTTTATTTTACTCTCAGTGTGTGGTATTAAGAAAGTCACAAAAAGCCCATACCTCTCCCACAAAGCACGGATGTCCATTGGCACAGACTAAAAATAATGCAAACAACCACACAGTAAATAAATTATGATAACAAGCCTCGTAATGTAAAAAAAAAAAACTTACTGTACATCCTGAGATTCTTTTCCTTCAACCACTGTCTGGCTTCACTTGTGTGATCATCAGGCATGGTTGGCAGAAAGAAGTTCTAGGAGGAAGTTAAATTAATGTCAATGGGACAACACTGTGTCCACGCTTTTAAAGGTCTAAAAGGTAGAAAATGATAAAGATGCAGCATTAGCACAACAATTAGTCTTACTGTGACATTCTCAGGCTGGAAGGCAATCTGGTAAAAAGGAACCAGTAGGGAATCCCCACTGACGAGAAGGGAGACCAAGTGAACTAGAAGTTCAATGAGTGTTTGTCTCTGAGCCGACAGATCCGTGCTAATGTGGATACGTGAGCCTGGTCCACCAATCTGATTGGACAGAAGAGAATTGCAGAACTCTCTCAAGTCCCTGAATGTGATGTTTCTGATGAGGTCTCTCAGTTTTGCTGTCTCCTGTGAGTTTATAAAGAGTCAGAGTTAGACTTTTTTAACACTTCCCATACCTTTAATAGTATATAATAGCATAACAGTGACCTGTGGGGAGGGATGTACGTTGCGGTCAGGTGACTTGTAGCGGAAGGTGACGTGTCTGAACAAGGCCAATGCCAGAAGGCTGATCTGAGGACCTTTCAGCTTCTGCAGAGAAAACACAAAGGAAATAATAATTGATCTAATAAAAAAATACATTGTCTTGACTGCTCTTGAACAACTATGTGTAGATTTCCCCATTAACATTCCTGTAAGCTCTGGTGTCTTACCTGTAGTTCTCTCAAAAAGGTGTCACATCTGTCCTCCACCAGAACCTGGGCCACAGCGTCTCTCATGGCTCGGTATGGTTGGCCACAGCAGAGGAACTGGTCTACATTAGTAGGAGTCATCCTCTTTGAGAAAAAAAAATGTGTTTTGTGAAAACTGCAGGGATGACAAGTTGACAATTAGAGTTAGACATTTCTACCTGAAGTCGAATCAGATCTGCAGGAAAGATCCATCTCCAGGCCGGGCTGTTCATCATGGACAGTATGCAGTCCATACTGGAGTGCTTGTAGAGAGCTCGCAGCAGGTAAACCCTGAACCAGTCATTACCACAATACTCACACACTGCCTTCACCTGCAGCAGGTACTGATCAGAACACATCTCTGTGCCTTTGCCTTTAATTCATAGGGAACAAAAAAAGAAACTCGTCAACATGGGAATTTCATTTCAAATAAATATAAATAAATCAGTACAGATATATCTGTGGTTGAGGTCTTGCACACCTGGAAATGTGGCTTCCTCCAACAGCTGGGCAGCAGTATTTAAGCATATTCTCAGCCTGGCTAAGTTGAGCAGGAACTCTGCGGGGTCATCTTGTCTGTCTGGAGACTGCTTCCTGGCCATCCTGCTGAGGAATGTGATCTCTGCTTGCTGTCCACCACACTGCTCCACTTCTCTCGCTTTTGTGCACAGCAAAGAGTCCTAAGTGAAAAATATAAAGTTAGTTTTGAAAGAAGATGATGATAACATTGAACAAAAATTACCATAATAAGGGCTGAGCTAGGTGAAAATGATAGAAACAATGGTAAAGGAGACTGGTATATTTCACCTGGAAACAGTTCACAAACAGCAGATAAAGTTCAGTATAGTCTTCTCGGCTGAGAAGGTTCTCCTTCAGATTCTTCAGGTAGTTCTGAATGTGAGCCTTTGCCTGGTCAAAACTGATAAACACACTACAGTTAGACAACATAGACACAAGACAGGTGTCCTCCTGCAGCCAACACACATAATCTAAATCAATGAAATTTGACATTTCAATATGAAAACTGAGAACATGCATATCATAACATTGTGACTATGCGTTCAATAGTCCTTCAGTACTGCTTGTAATCATTGCAAAAAAATACAACTGAACCGTTCATCGTTCACCTATGCTGGAGCAGCAGCTTTGGCAGCACAGATCGAACCACTGGACTGTTATCCACACACTCAAGGAAGGGGGTCAGCGCTCTGGTCCTGCACACATCTCCTGTACCAGGCAAGAGAACAACAAGTGGTGATGCCTCATTATCACTGCATCTTTAGTAAGCTACATTTAGTTAATATGTGATTTGTGACTGACCATTTGCAGAGACAAGTAAAGAGAAGAGCAGCTCCACCACGCCATCTCTGGGCTCCTGCCCTTCTGACAGGCAGAACCTGGACACCACCTCCAGGAAGAAGGAATTACAGCAGCGTCTGATGTCTGCCTGTTGCTTAAGTGCCGCCCTAAATCACAAAGATTTACAGAGGAGTAAAACGATTAATATGAGACACCAAAAATATTTATAATATATTTATAATCATCTAATGAAAAGTTTCAAACATGTCCATTATTTTTTCTTACTCACTGTACAGTGTGAGAAACAGCTGGGTTGAAGTCGGGTGGCACGTCTTCCCTGCATTTAGGACATGCACGCCTGTGTTGTTGAATGCAGCTTTGGAGACATGGCAGGCAGAAAACATGCCGGCACGGCAGAACCGATGGTTCTTTGAGCTCCGACAGGCAAATTGCACAAGAAATGCCAAACCTTTAGATCAACAGAAAAATGTATTAACTTAAAGTCATTTTTTATATTGAATCCTGTAACAATTTGGCTGCTTCAGATACACTTTATTAAAGATGTTAACAGTGAGAGTCTGACCTCAGATCATGGCTGATACACTCATCATGGAATGAGTTGAGGATCCGGATCAGCTTCTGTAGTGAGTCCACACTTCTTACATCAGGGGACTCCTGCATTAACTGTTAGAAAATTAGAAAAGTGAAAAAATGTTGTTTACAACATGGTATTAGCTTTATATCTAACTCTAGTTTAGGATGTCAAGGACTTTTTCCATACATTTAAGTGAAGGCTGCAGTGTTTAAGAGCCAGTTCTTTCAATTTCAAGTCATCCTGGTTCACTTTAAACATGACGTGCTGGATGAAAGATGCAACCACGAGTATCCCATGCCACAGAGTTCTAAAAGGGCAGATGAGATGATAAATAAGCCAAAGAAACAGACTTTTTTTTTGTTTTTTATCCTGCCAGGCTCACCTGATTGAGTCCAGATGTTGCAAACAGACAGGGCTACAGAGAGCACTGTACTTCTGTGAAAAGGCTCTGTCTAGACAAGGTTGCAGTAACTCCACTCTAGACACGAAGGATTCACACTCGTGCAGAGACGACACAGTCAGAAGTTTGGTCTGTTCGACACAGATGCCAAGAGCTAAAATGTCCACCTGCGAAACGTTTTGTTAATGAGCACAAGCCATTTGTATTAATATTTTCCTATATGAGCATTTCAGAAGGTCAAAAGTGAAGCTATAGGTTGTTCTCACCATTTCTTGCACGTCCCTCTTTGACCCCTGCTGGAAGACATCATTGGCTAGCTGGGGCTGCAGCAGAAATATGTGGCAAAGAGTGTCCAGTCTGGGTGCAAAATGTTTTGCAGCAGCCATTATCCAAGCAGGAGAGAATTCACCAAGGGTGCCCGTGGATGTCTGAAGCTCAGACACGCAACCCTGCATGGCCCTGGAAAACACCTGCATATAACATTGACCACATGAGTTTAATATTTTGAAGCTTGAGGTCAAATTTGACTTTTCAATTCATCGATAAACTGTGGAAATAAATGTGTGAGTATTTGTGTGCTCGTTGTATACATACCTTGAGCTCATCTTTTGACTTGATCTCCAAAGAAAGCAACAGAAAGTCTTGGAGATAGCGGATGACTAACTCTGTCTGCTCCGCCTCTGTGAGTTTCTGGATGTGAGCACCCAGCCTGCTGTTATCAAATGTGCTCACAAACTGGAGAATCCTCTCGGTGGCACCTTTTTTTGTGACTGAACAGTTAAAATTGTTAGAAAAATAATTTCATTGAATGTATGTAATTTGGTTTGTGAGTTTACACATTTAGTAACTAACCTAGCATAAATTCAGATTCTTCCCACAGGATTTCAAGGTGCATTGTCATAAGCCAGCTGAACGGCGCTAAGCAGGGCTGTTCTTCACCATCCAAAATGAAGTAATGCTGCACAGGCACCTCCTGGTCTAAATCACTGGAAGTAATCAAAGAAAAATACTGCTTTTTGTAGATGAAATGCAATTTATGAATGGAGCATCTCTAAAACTAAATGCAACTTGCAGGATGCATGCCTTTGAGGTCCAAAGAACCTGGGGCATAGTGACATATTTACCTTGGATTTTGGAGAGGTGTTACTTGCAAAATCTGTGAATCTGCCAAGATGTCCAACCACAGCTGTACCAGGCCTTGGCTGAGCCCATCATCAGCTAGCATGTGTAGATTTGCATACCTGTCCATGACCTCTAACATGCTGGCTAAGACTGGTGTCACGGTGGACTGAAGACAGCGCCACAGTGTATGCCTTCCACCCAAAGAAATGACAGGCAAGTTAAATTATACTATAGCTATCTCGGAGAGCATCACCATCAATCCTTACATCACATCTCTTTTGAGGTTATTTGATTTTACCTCAGAGTCCCTCCCTCTTGAAGAGCCTGGCGTTTCTTGGCCTCTATGTTCACCCACTCTTTAGGAGCACCCATCCTTTCCTCTCTCTCTGCCAAAGTCTCTGCAAGTCTCTTTAACAAAATGCTCTGAAAGTGAACTTTGATAAGGATAATGGTTTTATCAGACATAATTGCAGATACAATAACTGTATGTAAGAGAGACAGTGTCACAGTCTAATCATTTTGTGCTGTGAACGTGCATATATATATATACCCGCTGTGTGCTTTCGACCTGTTCCTAAAAGAGTCAGAAGGATCTGCATTCTCTGCATGCTTCTTGATATCACATTGTCAGGGTCCCTCAGCAAACCCACAGCTTTCTGGATGCATGACCTCACTAAGGACAGACTGTGGAGGTGTGCTCTCTCCACCTGAATGCAAACATAAATATCTTTTTTATTTTCTTAAAGGTTGTCTGAAGTAAACATAATGCTTGACTGCTGTTAAACTCACATTTTTGGCTCCTTCACATTCATTTCTTCTTGCCCCGATTTCTCCATCTTCTAGGTTTTCTGTTGAAGATCAAGTTGTTATACAGTAATATGTTTGTAAGAAATAAAATAATAAATTAGAACAAATAAATGGTTCAACAGCATTTAAACAAATAAACAAACTTAATAGATCTCTGGCTGGGCTGTAAGCTACCCTTTTTCCCCTTACCCTTGTTAATGTGTGTAAATTGTTTCTACCTGACAGTGCAGGTTTGAGAAGGCTGCTAATGAGAGTTCCACAGAAAACCAGCAAGTTCATACTCATATCCTCTGAATCCCTCAGGTCATCAATATGGACTGAGTGCCACATGCCTTTGATGCAAAAAAACCCAAAACAAAACATAGTTTCAATCTTTGATGATACAACATAAATAACTGTACCACAATAACATCACATTCTACTTGATGCTCACCTCCTTGGAAACCAATGTACTGGGACTGACTTGAGATCCTAGACACCTTCACAATGAAAATCACCCAACAGGTTTGATCTTCCAGGGATGTCAGGTAATTCATGGTGCAATATCTGTTGGTAATTCACACATCTGTTTTAAATCTTTCATTTCTGCCTAGCAGTCATAAAATCAGAGCTTGACAGTGAGACCTACTTTGCTGATGCTATAAGCTCATCACTGCAGTGGGATTCTTCGAGGTCCATCTGGATCAAGAGAATGTGAAGAGATTGGCCAGCCTCTTGAAGGAATCCCCTAAAACAGATGAAGAGAAGAAATGACCTCATGTATGGACTGTTCAAACAAGACACAGCACAATATTATCAATTTTTAATTTAACATTTGAGAAGATAACCTAAAGAACCCATACTGCCATTATCTAAATATTTGGTACCGTATTTTATTGCAGAAGGAGACTTCAGTGTCAAACTGGTGAAGGGACAGCAGGAGGAATCTGTCTGTATGCAGCCCTACAGCATGAGCAACAACCTTGACATCTGATCTGGTTAACAGGCTGGAGAATGTAGTAATCTGTACAAAATCATAAAGCAAGTATTAGTTATTAACAATTTGCAAATATAATCACAGAATGACTGAAACAGATGAGAGCCGCAATGTTTTGTGCGTTTACCTCTAGAAAATTGATGGGCTCCTTATGCTCAGTCAAGCAATGTTCCAGAAATTCTTGGAGTGAGTGGTGATGCTGTTGCTGGAAATACAATCTCTGGAGTTGTTCTTTCTCCTGTTTTGCCAAATCTGAATACTTGAGTCTCACCACAGCATCAGGGGTGGCACAGTTCAACAAGAGACATTTGGCTAACTCCAAGACTTCTTCTTCCTGGTTTTGTTTTACTGACACTTCGGTGTTGGTTTCCATCATCTCGTCCAGCATCCCTTTGTTTTCATTGCATGCTTCAGTGGATTCATCATCAACCTCCACTGCCTCAGCAGTCTCTGCGTCCATTTTAGAATCCAGCTGATCATCTTTCATATCAGTATCCATCTTTTGACTGTTTGAATCAGATGTTATGTTTGTTTCAAGCTCTTGATGCTGAAGGAGTGAGTTGTCTCTGACTTGTGCTCTTCTTTCTAGTGCTTGCAACAGAGCGCTGGCACAGGCATCACCATGAAAGCCAACAAAAATATCAGACAGGTTGAAATCCTCTGTGGCCTCACCTGAGAATTCCTTCACCCACTCCATCAGTTTTTGGAGAACCCTGCGTTGCCATGATTCCAAATCTGTGCTCCTGTCCACTCTGTGTTTTTCCAAACGGTTGATGAGCGGCACTGGAAAGTGCTCATAGACCTTCTTCTGATCCTCCACTACCACCAGTCTGAAGTTTGTGTGAACACGACATTTGACTCTGTGGGTGCCAAGGCCGAGATCAACATACTGCTGCTTGCTGAGATAAACATAGTACTGATTCAAGGCGTCATACAAGCTTTCATAAAGATTTTGCATGTTGAGGAGAATGACAGTGCGTCCAGTCTCCATGCATGTTTTCACTCGGTTGACATTGCGACAGATTTGGGCATATTCCTGGTCCTTTGGGAATCCTGAGCCAAAAATGATTTCAGGTGGTGGACAGTCGCCCTTGGCAAAGACTTGTTGCTGAAGGATATGGAGGGCTGCATTATTTGTGGTCAGTAAAAGGAGGTAACGACTCTCCTCATTGGTGCCGTGATCAAGATTCTTTTTCACCATTTGCAGGGTGCTTGGTCTGGGAATTTCTGTAAGGTCTTGAAGAACCCTATAGAAAAACATGACAGGATCAAAACCCTCTGGCTGTCCACTGAAGTTACGCAAGATGGCCTCCACAAGTTGTTCACCAGTTGGTTCATGTTGTGTGGATTTGACTGTGGCAAAGAGCATTTTGACAAGGCTGTAATAATCCCTCAGACCAAAGAACTGATTTTTTGAGGTCTCATTACAGATGCTCAAGAAAGCCTTAGCCAAAGAAGGGAAGAGGTGCTTGATTTTCAGGAGAATTTGTTCTGATGATGAACAAATTCCCTTTGCAGTTTCCACAAGTTCATCCTCACTTGGATCCCATCTGGACACAAATATTCCTCTGTTCATTTTTGCTGGGTCAAGAGCCCAGTTAGAGATGCCAACAAAGCCAACCTTCATATGTGGATCTGGCTTGTCATTGTCAATGCAACCATCCTCCAAGAGAGGATGAAGTGTCTTCAGTGGCATCTGAGGAGAATCTTCTGCTAGTCCTATCTCATCAAGTACCACCACTGACACATACTCATCCATGTTTTTGTCCTTCTGAAAACGGGCACAGTTCCTGAATGTCCCTATGATACCTTCTGGACTTGAGTGAGGGCTGCACTGGAAAGAGACCATATGAACTTGCTTGAGTTTCTTGAACAGTTCGCAGTGAGAGTTCTGGCCCTGCATGGCATCAGCAACCACAGTTTTAGCCAGTGACTTAGAGCTGCCTGGCTTTCCAACCAGAAAGAGTGGGATCCTGAGCTCTATGCAAACCACCATGAGAAATACATTCTCTTTGAGAGCAACATTTTTTGCAATGGTCTCCCTGGTCTGTATGTTCTGAAGGAAAAAGTCTTGACAGGATGAAATTTCATCTTGCAATGCAGCTGAAGAGGACAGAGGTCCTGGAAAGTATCTGCAAATTTGCAAAAGGTACTCCTCTTTTGCCACCAGAGAAGGGTAGTAGCAGACTCCAACTGCAAGAATCAAGCACTTCAGTGTCTTATGTTCTTCACTCAGATTAGTATGGTTGCTGAAAAGGATGTTGCTATGCTGATAAAACCAAACCAGCACTTTAATGGACCTCTCCACATCTCTAAGACTCACAAAGCTGCATTCATTTTTCCGACTTCGCATGTATTCCTGGGAGGCTGCCAGCACATTAGAAATGATGCTCATGCAAGTCATTGGCAAATAATGGTCAGCAACTTTCTTCTGGACAATCTGTTTGATGTAGGAAAGTTCAGTTGTGTCATTCAGTTGACCAAAATCCCACACCAAAGAAGCCATGCTTGGAGGCAGAGGGTGGACTCTGTACACCAGCTGCCTCAGAGGAACTTTGCCAAGGCGGTCTTCTGTTTCATCTGCTTTCACTCTGTATCCTAATCCTGCACGTTCCAACCGTTCCACCATTTCAGGTGAGTGCTTCCTGTACGGATTGCAGGCAGCTATTATTTTTAAGCCACTCTGTGCATTAAGAGGTTCTCCTTTCACTGTTTGGTCACACAAGACTTCCTTGATGGCAAAAATGGCCTCTGTAGTGTTGGCTTCATCAAAGAACAAAATGGTATCTAGCTTGTGAGTTGTACGGTTCTTGTGGGCGAGCATCTCAGCCTCCCTGACCTTTTTATAGATCATTTCTGCTGTGGTTCCACCGTGCACCTTGACAAGAACCATGTTCTCCACTGGTCTTCCCTCCCTCTGCAGAGTACAAAGGAAACGGACCAATCTGGTTTTTCCACAGCCAGTTTCTCCCATGATGACAACTGGAATTCCACACCGGAACCGCATGTGTATTGCCAACATCTTCATCACATTGTCAGCAGTAAGCTCATATGTTGGGTCTGGATCAAAGGTCCTGTCCATAATGCCTTTCTTTGCACCAACAACACAAGAAATTCGCTTGATTTTGTCTGGCCGGGGCAGCAGATCAAAGTCCCCGGTAAGAGAAATCCTTTGCCGCTGCAAACCATCAAAAAGTTGTTGTGACATTACGTCCTTTATGAGGATCTTACTGCTGTGAGGATCGACTGCATTGAGTGTGTTTTGCAATGGACATTTTTTCACATTGAAGCCAAGGAAAGACATTGAGAAGTGGTCCCCATTAAAAAAAATGTATGGATGTGACTCATTTTCCCAGTGCTTGCGAATTGCCAGCTGGGCAACAACATCTTCTTCCTGACTGCTTTCAAGATGCAGCATGGGGCTTTCATCAGATGTGTTCAGAGAGGGTGAGGCAAAGTCTCTTGCCATTCGAATCATGAACTTTACAATGAAGCCCTTGAAACCAGGTAGCTGGTCTGCAAGAAAGTCTGGATCACAGAAAATGGAGTTCTCACAGTCTTTCAGCTGCACATTCAGAAACCAAGAGAAGTTTTTCAGTTCACCCCAAGATGGATCTTGCATTCCACAATATCGCAGAAAGTAAGTGAGACAATCATTGGGATCCCCCACCCTGGATCCTTCCGGGTATTTAAAACGATCCAGCTTCTGATTGTGGTGGTAGCGTTTTAAGTATTGGTAAGGTCTTTGAATTCCCTCACTGCAAAACTCCTGCTCATCCATAAGTGGATCAAAGGTATTGTTTGGCAACACTCTTCGACTGGCCAACAGCTGTTTCACCTCTTTCGGAGGTTTGCAATGAATTGTGGGCAAAATGTCAAGAAGTCCAAACCGCATCTGTGTGAGCAAATTGAACACATAGATTATGTTTCTTCAAAATCATAGACATCAGTATGTTGAAAAAATAAACACGTGCTTGCAAATGAGAAGATAAAGCACATTTCTACCTCTTTTGGTTGGTTTTGGGGGGATCTGTTTGTCTTCAGGACCTCAATAGTGATCAGGTGAGCTGCATTCCTTCTCCACAGCTTTCCATGGCTGTCACTTAAACAGCCCAAAACTAACAGATGAAAAAGGAGCTCCTCTAGACCGGAACGAACCTAATCGGAAAATAAAGTACAAAAAAGGCAGATTATCAAGTAGTAGTATCAAAAGATGCCAAAGTTTTGTGCAGCTATAAATGTTGGTATACTTACTCCAGCTGTGTCAATATGCAGGAGAACAGGGTCCTGTTCCCTCAACGGTGTTAGTCTTTCTAACAGACTCTTGATTAAAGAGTCTTTGTCAACACTTGGCTCGATCAGTCTGATCCTGATGTGTTTTGCTCTAGAAGAAGACTTCTCAAACAAGCGATCCACATAAAGGGATTTGCCTGTTAAAAAAGCAGTCAAGGAATTTTTTTTATAAATTAATTGGAACAGTAAAACATGAGTTTTTGTTTATTATTATTATTATGCTTCTTATCCTTACCAACTGCAGGGCGCACAGATGAAACAACCCAGACTGACAGCTGATCAGGAGAAACCAGTGTGACAGGGTTTTGCAGGAGTGTGTTTTGGATGAAATGGTGATGCAGATATTTCCTGGCACTCTCTGCTACCAAACTCACACCAGCCTGTATTTTGTCATTGCTGAATAAAGAGGGCACGTATCTGTGTTCGTGCACAACTGGGCTGACTATTGCCAAACGATAATGCGGGTTGGCACTTTTCACAAGAGCATCAAAGCAATCGCCTAACGCCACACTGACATCATATCCCAGCAGTCCTGGATTAACCAGAGAATATATCTTCTGACAGCTTTGTCTGGGACCTTGGCCAAGAGCTCGGCGGAGAAAGATTTCCACCTCCTCTTCTGTGGTTCCTTCTCTGCAGACTAGAACCTCATCAGCAGATGGCAGAGGCTGTTCTGGACTCTCCATGTAAATAGCCACAGTGGTGGTAAAAACTTCTGCACTAGGACAGAGGACAAGATTGGGCTTTCCTTCTTGGAGAACAGTAGGAAAGTTTCTGATCATGTGTTGCTGATTCATTTCAGAGAGGCATGAAAGGAAGTGGGCCAAAGTTAAGATATCCAGGGACTCACTGAGATACTGTGGCATGTCTTCTTTGAATTGTTTCCAGACATTCTCAAGACTGACTTCAACATTATCTTTGACAATAGCATCTTCTTCATCTTCTGAAGAAAACTCCATCAAATCATAAGCCTCTTTAATGTCCTCTTCAGTGCGTTCTGGTGAAGCTGGCATAATGCCCATTGAATCTTCCTCATACTGATCTTCATCATCAGACCCATCATATTCTAATTCATTTGACATCATGCTTGCAGCGTTGGTATAGGCAACTCTGACATCAGTTAGCGTACACTCTGGCTTTATGGGAAAAAGTAAGTTCCAGAGCTGCTGAGGAACTGACACCTGCCGCTGACACGCCCTGTGTATCCAGTGGCACAGGTAGACAATCTGCTCTGAGGTGTAGTGATTGAGCAGGCCAAAGTTGGAGCGCATATCACTGATGAATGAACACCATTCTTTTTGGCACATCTCCATGGACTGAGCAAGCTTCTGTAGCTGCTCTGTCACCTCACCATTGTACACCATCTCTTTACCACTCAGGGACAGGAAGAGGGTTCTGATGCATGGCTGCTGTTGTGGGCAGCACTGGACCTCAGCATGCCATTCTCTGAAGAGCATGTTGCCTGAGGTTTGCATCTGAAGAAGGATGGTGCCCAGTCTTTGAACTCCCTCAAAAACCTACAGCACAAAGGGAATAAGTGTAAAAAATGTTAACAAAACTCCTTTAAAGGTAAAGACTATATTAATCCAGATGTTGACAATAGAACTGTATCAGATTACTCTGGATGGTTTATCACTTTTATTGCCTTCCTGACCACTGAACAGTCATTTATATCATTTTTGAAAATCTAAAAAATGCCAGTGACCTCTGTAAACCTGTTGACTTGCTCTCTGCCATGCTCTCCTTTGGATGACATAAGCATGAGCTTATTTTGTAGCTCCAGCAGGTCCTCAAGCTTGTAGCTCTTCTCTTCTCTGTTGATTGTCACTGTGACCTTTATCATATTTTGTAGACATCTCTGCAAAAGTGTAAATCAAAGCCATAGAGTCTTTACACAAATTCTGCAAGGCCGTATATCTTGTGTGTGTTTATCATGTGTGTGCTTATTGTTAGCAACTACCTTTTCAGTGTTTTCATCAGACCATCCTAAGTGGTAAACTCCATGTGCATTAATAGAAGAAGCCAAGGAGAGGGAGGACTGCTCCACCGAGCCATGTGTCTCTTTAAGTCCTTTCAGCCAGTTCAGCAATCGGGTAGACTCTTTCTGGAAAACAAACCCAGTAGCAATAATGTCACTTTGCTATGTCAACAGATCTTTATGCCAACATACTGTTTGTGAGATACGAAATAAATACCAATTTGTCAGGGAGCCTCTCATCTCTACTTTGTGTGTCCCACACCTGCTGAGCACACTTCATAAACTCCTCAAAGCCAGCATGAGGGTAGAGTGAGTAGAGCAGGGGGGCATAACCCATCACTGCATCATGGAAGCAAGCCACCTGATCAATTTCAGCGTCGTTCTCTCCAGCAGATATGGAAGCCAGATCAACGTAAACCTTCACGTCGCTCATATCTGTTGACAGGATTACAAAGGTGAGCAGACAGGTATCTTCTGCAAGACTACGTCAAGAAAAACATCTTACCTTTAAGGTTCTCTTTGACCCAACTGACAAGAGTTTGGCTGGCTAGGAACTCTTCCAGACAAGCAGTGTGCTGCTTGGTGACCATGTTGAGTTGTCGTCTAGCACGAAATAGGTCATCACTAAGGGACCCAAGTTGCCTCTGCTTAAAAGTGTCTTCTTCCTAATAATGGTAAAATATGTAATTCAAAAAGATAATGGTCCCTCCCAACCACTTCTCTAATAAGGGACTTTTAGCTAAGCAGATGTGAAGTCAATCTAAATATATTTAACTCTTGTGTACATACATTAAATTTGCTATTTAACTCTTACCAGTTGGCTGAGTGCGTCAATTTCTGTGAAGTTTCCAGAGAGCTTCAATTTTGCAGCAATTTTCAGCACTGCACTGGCTGCAGTCGCTGCCTCATGGAGCTGCCGATACTCCTGGATCTGACCATGTCTCAGCTCCACCCAGTTCTGGAAGCCTTCCATTTCTGACAATGTCTCTAACATCAAAATCAGCTCCTTCTTCAGAAGCTTCCCATCACCCTGGTCACCACACTCCTCCAAAACCTGATCAAGCTCCGTAAAAGTGATTTTTGCATCTGCAATGCTGATGCCCAGGTGAAGGAACTCTGCCAGCAAAGGTTTCCAGATGTTCTCGTAGATATGTGTTAGCGTCACTGAAACAGGAGCTGGGGAAGGATGTCTTTCTAATACCAAAGCTGCAGCCCGTTTGACCCAGGAAGAGAGAATCAGGTTGCTGTGCTGCAGTTTGTACATCTCGCTGGCCATTTTTAGAGTATTTAGACTGGTTTTATACCAGAGGACCTGCAGAGGACCTGTCTTCTTCAACTTCCCGTTGGCATCAAAGGTCTGAACAAGAACCAGTTTGTTCAGGCTCACAGTGCAAAGGTCTGTGAGGTGCTGCTCCTTGAGAGTTGATGTCTCTGGAACTGTTTAAATAAAGAACCATGTTAGAGAAAAAACAACACACAAAACAAGGGAATTTAATAATGTGGAAATGTGTTATACTTACCAGTAATGCTTTCTGTAACTTTTGCAATCATCTTTATTAGTGTATCAATCTGCTCCTTTCGCTGATTGAAAATCTTCAAATCATTCTCTCTCTGAGCCAAAACAACATCAGCATCGACCGGTATTGTCCCAGAGCTGCTGTTTTTCTTATCTGTAGAGAACATAGGGAAGTAATTATCATCAGTTTTTTATGAACAGTATTGAGAAAAGATTGTTAATATTTTTGACCATTGTAAACATCCATACACTGCTTGTAAATTCTCTTAAACTGGTCTTTATTGTTCAGGCAGGTCATTAGGTGTCCCAAGGGCACATGTCCTTGAAGCAGAGACTCCACCAGGGAGTGTACTTCCACCACACAGCTGTGGACCACCTGCCCTGCAGTGTCATCCACCTGGATCGACTTCCAATCACCTGCAAACACAAAAAGCAACCCTCATAAAACTTAACAAAACTGACAAATAAGGAAATAAGAATATAGTGACATACCATGAGATAGTAGGTGGTGTATGGCAGACTGTGGATTGAGCAGTTGGAGGACTGTATTGTCTTTGAACCGTGCTGCAGACTCAACCACAACAGCAGACACGATGGCAACAGGAAGATTTTTCACCTTGTGTCCTTGTCTGAGAGTCCGCATCAGGTCCCCTTCCTGCTCTCTCTGAAACCATAAATAAAAAAATAATAATCAGAAACCATTTTGATTTTTAATTGAAACTGTTAATTGGCTAGAAAACAGATTTGGTTAGAAAACAAACATTTAATGAAAACAAATATTTTAAAACTGTAAAAACAACTGTTACAACAGCTTGTTGATGCTTAAATATAAACTGTCCAAATCATTGTAATACACCAAACCTGGCATATTTCCTTGATTGCAGAGTGACAGAGCTCCTTAAAACAGCTTTGTACAACGTTGTGACTTTCCCCTATAGCTGAAGAGGACAACTCAAGGCAGCAGACCAGTACTATATCCTCCTCAGCCACCTACAAAAAGTTAAGAGTGACTTTGAATGAAGTGTCTAAGAGTCAGAACAGAAACAATAATGTTGACCTGACACTGATCACTTACCTTTGAAATCCTCTTTTTCAGGTCTTTTTCCATGGTCTGCCTCCAGTGGGATGAAACATCCTCGAAGGTGCATTCAACCCTCAGGAGTGCATCCCACATCTGATAATTTACCACAGGCTTAATTGTTAAAGTGATTACAGAGAATACTGCAAATAGAACAAGTTAATTATTCAAATAAAAAGGCATTATTATAATAAACAGTGTACCTCAATTTCCTTTGGGTAGGTGAGAGCTTTTGTTGCACTCAGAAGGGGCTTTTCCAGCAGTTTGTCTCTGCACTCACTGACGTGTTGCTGTATATCAAACAGGTCATCCAACAACTGCTTTCTTTGAGTCTCAAACTCATCTTCTTTGCACTAAAAGAAACAAAATAAATATCCTCAACTCTTTAACTAGTCTGTTTGAGGCATGTCACTAAAAGATTAATACCTTTTTTTTCAGTTTAGCTTCTAAAATTTCTGCCAACTTCAACACCAGCTGGTAAGACAGGACTGCTGCAGGGTACCACGGGACGAGACGCACAATACTGCATGTCCATTTAACCACGCTGATGCTGCACTTGAAGGCTGGTTTGATGTTTCCAGATTCAGTCATTCTACAGACATAAAGTTAAAGTTACAGGGAGCTCAAAACCACAAAGCAACAGTTGAGTATTAAGTTTATTTCAGATTATTACCTGTCCTTCTCTTCGTCCACCTTCAGCAGTATGTGCCTCAAGGATTTGTGAGCATGCTGGAGGTAGAAGGGACAATGATGATCACAAATGACAAAAAAATATTATTCTTCATGTTTAAAGTCATCATTTGTAGATTTTTCCACCTTCACAATGTCCCCGGCTCCTTTGATATCCATTTTCTGTCCACATTTTCTCAGCCTGTACAGCAGACTCTGGATCAGTTGTTCTGTGTGTATTCCTGTCAGATCTGAAAATTCAGGAAGATTCTCAAATGCAACAAGAGTCAACCAGCTCATCAGTAGCAAAGGCATCTCTTTGGCCATTGGTAAGTGTTTCTTGATCAGGGTAAGCATCCACCTGTGATTAAAAAAAAAATCTGTTCAGCAACTATGCTGACAAGTTTATAAAGTTAAAGTTTATTGGGCTTTGAGAAAGATTCACCTTCTTTTGTCAGGGTAAGGCACTATATTCTCTCTGAATCTGCTGAAAGTGATTGGAAGCCCTGACCAGTCTTCTTCCTCAACAGTGGGGCCAAGTTTTCCTGCATCAGCTCCTGGCTGCCTGAGTCTGAAGAGCAGTGGAACAAGCAAGACGAGCTCCGACACTATACACTGGGCACATTGGTTCATCAGACCCAACACAGTGCTGAGAGGAGGAAACAGTTAAGTGAGGAGTTTCACAAGATTACACGTTCAAGCATTCTCATATGTGCTTTGATCACAATAAAGTTGATTTCTGGAAGTTACAGGTTAAAGCTGGTGTGGCTTAAATGGTTTCATTTTGTTCAATTATGTGTGTGGTATTGCTGTCTACATAAAAAAAGTCTTTTGTTTTTTCGCAAAAACAAAAGGTGTCACAAGCAATCAAAGAAGTAAGTCACAAAAAAAAACACTAGACAAAAGGCAGGTGAGTTCAGGTTGAGGTAGGACCATGTGAAGACTACCATGATCCATAGGTATGAAGAAAGCTGGCAATGCAGGCAAAATGAACTGTATAAAAACAAGGCTTGCAACACTGTCTTGTGAAAACAGTCTTAACTAGAAAACTAGGTTAACTAGATCCTGATTTCAGTAATATTCAGGGGACCGGATGGAAACCACCGGGGGGCGGCCAGCTGACATTCACTGCTCTATAACTTAGTCAGAAAGGGCACTGTCACACCAACTTACTGTTGTGGAGTCTCCAAAGTAGCGCCCAACTCATTCAGGTTTTTCTTGTCCATTGCAGCATCTGAGGACACTAGGAGACACAGGTCAGCCAAGCCTTTAACTCCCAGGTTGATGGTAAATCTATTGGTAACCATGAAAACAGACAGTCCCAGGACGAGAGGATTGGTGCTCCTACAGCTGCCTGGGATTTTCTCCTTTGGTTCTCCTCTTAAAATCTGAACCAAAGTCTCTGAAATCAGCTCAGCTGTCTGTAAATAAAACATGTGGTTACTGATGGAACACTGGAGATGACACATTTTAAATGGTCACTCTTCATGGCACCAACCTTGACAATGGGAGGCTTTGAATTGTCTGGGTATATTATCCTTGAATAAGAAGAACCAAGACTACATGTAAAAAACTGTAAGTTGTCACACAGGATCTTGGTGCTCTGTTTGTCTGATGGAGTCCATTTCTGGAAGATTCTGTTCAACAGAGTCGTTGCTGCTGCCTGCCAGGCATCTGCGATCTCCTCGATTTTTGGTTTTCCCAAAAAGGGCACATGAAAGTTAGTTTGCCACCAGTTTTCCCGACGACTAATAAAGCCTTCATAAATGTGCAACTCTAGATGAAACGCAGACAGGTGTGTGATCAATTGATGTAAAACCACAGAAAAAAAACTGACAATCTAGGGATACAGTAGCCATACCTTTGATGTTGGGCTGCTGAGGGATTTGAACATATCTTGCACCAATTTCTATTATTTCCTTCTGTCTTTGCTTTACACCATAGCAATATGTCAACCTTTCTCCTCTGTTTATGATGTTTTCCTCAATGGAGAGTCTTGCTTCTATCACGTAGCCTTCATGTTGTTTTTGACCACTAAAAAAATATAATAGTTGTTTCAAATTTTAGCACATCATAGCTGAGAGTACAAGCTTCAACCTTACCTGTTACTTTTTAACGTGTTGAAGTACATAACAAAAACATGCCTTGCAAGTACAAATATTTTCTGATTTTATTGTATATTTAGGTCAACAAACATCATCAGTACTCACACAAAATGTGTTATTTCTAGGTCCCAATGTCCTTGTCCTTGTCCTTCAAACAGCACAAACTTGTCATATTCTTGGTTGAATCTAAACTTCTTGTCCAGCACAGCATAGATGTGAAAGGTGAACATGGGAACACCAGGTGGAGGTTTCACAGGGCTTCTATCACTGTAGAGAGAGAAAATTAAAGGTTAGTCATCAGGTTTATACCGCAAGAGTTTGACAGAACTCTTCATAACATAATCATACCGTGTGCTTTGAGATGTTTTATCTGCTGTTTTGGAGGCTGGTGCACTAGATTTCACAGCTTTGGCATAAGACATTGGCTTGGCATCCTTTTCAGCTTGAGATGTTGATGCATCACCTGTGACTCCTGCAGAAGGAGTTACCTCTGTAGGCTCTTTCTCTTTGTTTTTTTCCTTGCCTGTCTCTGGTGATGCTCCATCTTTTTCTGGATTTTTATTTTGCCCTAACATTGTTCGATCAGCGTTGCTGTCTTGTTGCTTAGGTTCAGCTGCACTTGTGTGTTCTTTAGGCTGTGCCACAGCAGTATTGACTGTACCAAGTTTAGTCTTTTCATTACTTGTATTGTCTTGCTTTGAAATGGGAAAGTCTGTCTGTGTTTCCTGGTTTTTCTGAACAATAAACCGAGTCTGTGTGGATCTGTTTTTGCCTTTATGTTTTCTTGTTTGTGTATAAGTTTGCACCATCTTAGCACCATCCTGATCCCCACTGTTAAAAGATTCCTCATTTTGCAGGTTGTTTTCCACATTGTGTGGTCTGCTTGTACTCTCTACAACTTCCATCTTGTCATTTTCTGTGCTTTCACTTTTGACATCTACATCTCCTTTAATGTTTGAGATGTTCTTTTTTCTTTTCCGATGTCTCTTTTTTCTCTTCTCTTTTTGATCTTTCCTGCTGGCATTTGCAGACCCTGGTTCCTGAAATATACAGAATATTAACATCAGTTTGCAACATAGTCAGACACTGCTCACCTAAAACCCTCAAAAGTGTTGTGACAGTCTGCATTTGTACCTTACTCCCCCCTCTTGGTCGTTTGACCACCTGTGATTCACACGAGTGGTGACTGTTTCCTGCTCCCTCCTCCATGTGTTGGGACGACTCTCTCAGGAGAGTCCCTGTTCCTCTGTTATCTGTTTCTTAATATAAAATTAGGTTCAGTTATGGCTTTCAAATCTCTGGATGCTAAGTCTGTTCCATCATACTCCGGAAGCGGCTAAATAAGTGCACCCTCTTGAGGGACTTTGTGCAATCATGACTAAAAAGTACACAAACCTTATCACAAAGTCTATGACGTAAAAATACAATCACTTTATATGCATTGAATCAACTACTAAGAATTAGGAAAACCTGCGCCTGTTAATTTATACCTTTATCAAATTATTTAAATTTCACATCAAAAATGTCACCACATCATCTCATTTTAACCAGCAGATTTGTTGTACTGATAGCACACCAGGTGTCTTTCTTTTCAATTTAAGCTAATTAATGTACAGGTAAGCTAGTTAATTTAAGCTAGTTTTGCTGTTGTTATTTATCGATAAAACCACAGTAATTCACACATTATTTAAGGTTGTCATTCACCTGCAGTGATGTTTATATAACTTTAAAGATTAAGCAAAACATTTAAGACCGATAATAATTGTATCTACGTACCTTTTTGAGTGTCAACTTCGGTCCTGACTGAAATTGTCAAACTGTGTTGATATCACAAACTGTGGTGTCCGCCTACAATTTATGGGACCGTCTCTAAATATACTGTCTATTCTCTCTAGGTTATTGATCCGTGAAATCCAGATTTTCTATTAAAGCTAAACGGATTTATTACTAAAATTAATTTATTGTATCAAATGGTATATTTAAGTCAGAACAAACTCCAGCTAATACACTGCTTCATAGTTTTGCCTGTTTTGATTCAGTAATAAATTGTTGACATTCCCTAAAGTTACCAGAAGACTTTTCGGTTTCATTTCTGCCTTCAGTTCTGACAATTATGCTGCGTTCAAGTGCACATCGGACATTTTCGGTTTCGATGCTTGCGAAGACAAAACCCAGTGATCATTGTTTGTGTATGATATTGGATTTTTATTCTAATTATTTGTTTATGTGTTAATTTGGGGGGGGGGGGGTAAATAAGTGTTGCACTATGCTGGTAAAATAGCAAAACAATAGAAAAACAAAATCAATATGAACAACCAAAAAAACATTCTATTTTGAAGAAGCCAAATAAACTCCACACGTAAAATCCACACGATAAAACAAGTCCTACTAATCTTCTACACATGTTATTGTATAGAATATTATTAATAAAAATAATAATAATAAAAGATTTGCATTAATTGTACTTATTCACATATATACAATTATGTTTTATTTGCTTCACAAGGAACTCTCTCTTTAGTGCTCTACCATCCAAGCAGCATTAGAATCTGTGATGCTTTAGATCCACCTAATGGTAAAGACAAGTATTGCAGGTTTTCTGGTGTTAAAAAAACCCTGCTCTTAAAAATAGCTTAGTCTCACTCATTTTAGCCCTAATTTACATAAGAACATCAGAACATATTATGTAGTATAATCACAATCAAAGAATAAGATGTTTATAAAATATCCCTCCTTTTCTTTTTGTACCTGATGAGCTTGATTTGGTTTCCCTGTGGTTTGAAGTTTGAACTACAAATCCCCTTAATTTCCCCATAAACATCCTCAGTCCTGTGCACCAGCAGGTTTCTTGATTCTTCGAACTACAATCCTGCTCCTCCTTCCGAGAGGACGACCTGTTGCATCCATGGCAGAAGCCTCACTCTCCCCTGGTGGTCTGGGTTTACCTCGGGGGTTCCTTCCTAATCTCACATCATCCACAAATGCCTCAACTCCTTCAAACTTGGCTGTGAGCTCAGATAGACGCTCCTTCAGGGCGTTGAAATCTTTGTAAAGATCTCCCAGGGCATCAGATAGAGGCTGGATCCTGAAAGGATCCAAAGTGAAATACAAAAAAACCCCAAGGGCTACATGTCAGAGTCTACAGACCTCATTAAGCATGCTCAATGTTAATGTGACAGCAGAATTAGAAGAAGACTGAACAAGTAGAGTTTGTTTGATGAGAAAGACTCTTCTGTCTAAAAAGCACATGGAAGCAGGACTGAGGTTCACTAAACTGCATCTGAACAAAGAACAACACTTGTGGAACAATGTCCTATGGACACATGAGACCAAAGTGGAGTTGTTTGGTCTTAATGCTCACCACCATGTCTGCTGAAAACCAAACAGCATTTCAGCAGAAACACCTCATACACACTGTCAAGCATGGTGGTGGAAGACTGATGGTTTAGGCTTGTTTTACAGCCAGAGGACCTGGACAGCTTGCAGTCATTGAGTGGACCATGAAGTCCTCTGTATACCAGAGTGTTCTAGAGACAAATGTGAGTCCATCTGTCGGACAGTTAAAGCTTGGTATAAATTGGCTCATACAACAGAACAATGATCCAAAACACAGCAGCTAATCTACATCAGAATGACAGAAAATCAAAGAATCAAGGTTTTGGAATAAATCATTACTTGAAGTTATTGCTGCTAAAGGTGGATCTACATGCTATTAAATCATGGGAGTTACATAGTATTGGTCACTTTTTTGCTTCATTTTTGCTAAATGAATACTGGCAGAAATAAAAATGTTGATAAAAAAAGGTGGTTTTCACTCACAGTAAAGTCATCCAGAAATGCTTAAACTACACTAAGAATAGCCAACAGCCACACTAAGCCTTGTGCTAAATGTCTAATTTATTATTCTAACAACTGACAATGAAGAATTAAAACATATCCATATCTTTTCCAGAGTGCAGCTGAAAAAAAAAACATGGCCTTACCTTCCGTAGTCAGGGAGCACAGTGTTGTGGTCATTCAGGAGCAGATCTTTGACCTGGGTCATGATTGCATATTTCCAGTTGTCTAAAACCAGAGTAAGGTTGGAACATCCTCTGGTGTTCACTCTCTCTGCTGCAGAAAAACAAACAAAAAAAACCTTTATTTTTCATACATGATGCAAAAATAAATAGTTAAACACAATACATTTCTCAAAGTATTTCCAGTATTTAATAATCTTGCCTTCATTCTTGTGGTCCCATACCGAGCCCGGAATTATTTTCTGTTTCTGAGCAGCACACAGACTCACGCACATGATGAGCAGAAGTCCAGCAGCCCGCATCCTGACAACAAACATGCTCCTTAAATTACTGTGGCTGGCATCAAAGCAAGGAATCATTTAAGAAACATACCTGCAGTGATGGACAGAGGTGGAAGAATCCTGCGTAGACAAAGCTTACACTTGCTTTTAATGTGAAACAGAGGGAGGGTCTTCAGACTCCACTCCCATCAGACTGAGCATCATATATCAAGATTCCATTGCAAACTTGTCAAAGCCTTTAAGTCATTGCTCTCCCATCTCAACTCCAAATACCAAGAGAAAGTGTTCATTTCACTTATGATAAGCTACATTTAATGAGCCATGAAACAATGACATACACATGGAGAGTGATCTCACCATGAGCCCCGTCCTCGGGGAGCTCGGGCGGAGGTGTTCTTTCATGTCTAAAGGGTCACGACCAACTTTAAACATTCCTGTTCTGCATCTGTTGTCCATGTGCAGTGCAGCCATTCAGATAGCCACTAAAATGACTGATTGTGCTGTATATTCGTACAATTAAAACCAGTAAACTGACTGAAATTTTGGGAATTACTTTCTCTTTGCAGCTCTGACATGCACACCATGGTTGTTCAGTGTTCTCCTGATGGTGAATTCATCAAAATGAACATCAGCCAATGAGAGAGAGGACTTTAGCTACTTACAGGTTACCCTGTGTTCCTTTGTAACCTTGCAGCCTGTTACATGACTGGTTTTTGGTGTGATCTTTGTTGATCACTCCTGTGGAGGTAACAGTGCACTTGAATTCCCTCCATTTGCACACAGTCTGTCTGTGGATTTGTGGAGTCCAAACTCTTTAGAGATGGTTGTCAAAGGTTTTTTCCAGCCTGATGATCAGAAAGAAACATTTGTTTATATGACAAAGATAAATAATTTTGTTCCATTTGTTTGATTGGGTTCTTTTGTCATTTTCGGGACTGTGAAAATCATTAGTAATTAGGAATCATTGTCTGGGGAGAATATGTATTTACAGCTAATTAGACTATAGTCCACCACAGAGAATTAAAGAGACCAGAAGGAAAATCAGTTTTTAAGAAACGACATTATACCAAACTATCATCTTTGTTGTTTTTTTTTTATTGTTTTGTTTCAAATCCAGGTCAACAGCATACACCTTTCAGGGTCCTCTGATAGCTCAGCAGAAAATGAGGACCAGCTGTAAGTCCAAGAGCATGCTTGCTCAGCAAACGGCCCCCAGATCAATACAAAAGGAAAAAAGGTCAATGCCGTCTGGTAGCATGACATCAGAGAAATCACTCTCAGCAATCCACACAGGAGGGGAGGGAGGAGAAAAACCCGTCAAAATAAAACAAAAAAAAACTCTTTTTTTTTAATAATTCAGGCATTTTCAAATAAACCTACATCTAAAGACATATTCTGGCTTTATCAATGGAATTACTTTCAAGCTCTCAAAGAAGCACACGACTCAAACAGCAAAAAACTGGTGCCACCTGAAGAGGCCCGATTCCCCCCCCCCATTGACAACCCCAGTGTAACTCTGGTTACTGATCCCATTAGTTTGGTTTATTGTTTGCTGGAGTAAAAACAAACAAACAAAACTAAATTAGGTAGAAATATATACCAAAACTAAACTTAAAAGAGTCTGCTTCAATGTGTAGCAGGAAACGCATCAAGGATATGGCAGTAAAATATTTTCTTTATCAGTCGGGCAGACATGTTGAATTGTCAAAGCAGGTAAAGCATAGATGGAATGAATCCAGTCATCATTAATACATCTGTGCCTTTCCTGCTAAGACATGACAAAAAATTTAATTTTGTAATGCAGGTGTAGTTGGTTTTTAATAATTTGGGTGCAACATTAAAGTTTCTGTTTTCAGTGCCAGTAAGTTAAGTGCTTTTCACATCATTTACTGGTTCTACACATTGCAGATCTGTAAAGTGTGTGTTGGGACACAGGATGCTCTTTCAAATGTGTTTTTAAAACCTAAAGATCGTCTTCTAAAGTGCAGATTTACAACAGGACAGACAAATGTTTGGTGTCTTTTCTCTGCTGTGTCCTGCGACCCTTTGCTCTATGAGCACCAAACTGTCCAAACTGCAACTGGTAGGGATGGAAAAACCTGCAAGGAGGCCCATCAGTTGGAGGAACATCAGTTATGCTCCAGCAAGGAGGCAAAGGTAGGTGAGAATGATGAAGAGGAGAGTGGCGAGCACCAGTTGTTTCTAAAGCACCTCTAGCTATTACTCTCCATTATAATGATGATGAATTTGTGTTTGGAGAAACATACAGTAATACAATAAGCTACATATTGTGCCTGCTCAAATTCAAACCTTCACATTTAAGAGCTACAATTCCAACAAACCAGAGAGACACCTTTAGGAAATCAGTCAGAATCAAGGGAGAGCTGGCTTTTCAAATCTGGGACTTAATACTGAAAATATAAACTTTCTACCTAAGTGGAATTACTCTGGAGCTCGTAGCATTTTCAGGTCTGACCTTTGACTGATGATTGTACGTAGGGGCTTGTCAAAGAGACACAAACCTATAAATCACTGACTGAGCAGAGTCCGCACTGAAAATTCAAAATTTGAAGGTAATACGCTACAATCTGATAAAAAAAACTTAATTAAATAACAGTATCATTTTCAAATGTATTTATACACAGCAAGATTTTCCAGAAGACATTGTGAGAGTGAGAGGGGCACTGATGTGAGAAAATGTCCAAACACTTCTTCAAGTCTTTGCTGTTGTCCTGAGTCACAGCAGGATTTATTGGAGCCATGAGAGGGCAGAAAATGGGGGGCCTAGGCTGAGGGAAAGGGGCCTCAGCCAAAAGTGCTTTACTTAAACATACCCCACCTCTCACAAGAGCTGCTGTATAGAGGGATACAAACCGAAAACAGTCCTTTTTTTTACTTGAAATCAGTGAAATTTGCTGTAAACTAACACACCCCTCTGCATGTCACAGCAGCCTGTGAGGCGGAAAGGACATGAGGTGAACGAAAACAAAAAAGGGCATCCGGATCTTGTAGCTGGTCCTGGTGCAGTGACTGAGTACAATTGGGACAGGGCGTGGAAGTGTGGTGGTGGAGGACGGGAGGGGGTTTTAACTGCGGGGCAGGCTGCACATCTCACAGTGCTCTGTGCCAGGCTGGTTCATAAAGGTGCAGTGGAGGCATGACCACATGGCTGAGGAGGAGGCAGGAACGGAGGGGCCTCCCATGGCCCCATAACCCAGAGAGCTGGACGGCTGTCCACCCACGGTACCTAAAACAACAGGAGAGTCAATTATTGTTACAGATGCTTCTGCATCTTCATCCAAAGGATTAAAAGAGATTAAAAAAAGGGCCTACAAGAGGTCAGGTTAAACGTCTGAAGTTACTTACTGCACAGCTGCTCGATGGTAGCCCACTGCTCAGACTTCTTCCAGGTCTGTGCCAGATCCTCGTTAGAAGTCTTCACTGCATCAAGTAACAGCCCGATGCTGTCCTGCAAATACAAAAACAAACTTTCATCCATGAGCTGACAGACACAAGGCACGGGGTATTTTTAAAAAAATCATCCAAATGAGAGCATACATTTTATTACAAAATAATGTTTTTGATCTTTCATAAAAGCATTAAGCAGACTTTGAGTAAAAACATCCTCGCTGCTCTAACTTCTTCCAGAATGAAGAAGAATGCAGCCAAATTGTAACCTCATTAATGCTTTAAGCATGGAAAACAAATGGACAAGACTTTGAACTTACTCTTAGGGGCATGACTTCATTGGTGACGAGGAAGAGGAGCAGATGGAAGTCCGACACGATGTCCAGGAATGATGCAGAGCTGCACTGGGACAGGTATGTTGCTAAACTATGAAAATCCTACAAAACAACATAGACAAGATAAATGACTGCTGTCAGGAGTATATGGACTCAGCTGTGACCCTCAGGATGAAAATCAGGAACTAAGAAAAGTCAGACATCAGCATCCAGCTAAGTTATCAGGTGGTACTTACTTGTGTTTCCCCCAGAATATCACGATTTTCAATGGGGAAGCGTTGTGTGGAGGAAAAGGTGTATTGGGGGTCCTTTGGAAATGTTGTAGTTATCTGTTGAAAGGCAATGGCAAGACATAATGTGCATTAAAAAAAAACACATGCTGACCAATCAAAAGAAACATTACTCACATCTATGATAAGGTACTCCACAGGAAGAGGGCGAGATAGAAACGTGACATCATTTCCAAACTTGTCTTTGTCCTGTTGGATATAAAAATCATCTGGACTAACCAACAAACAACTGAGCCAATATCAGGTCGTTTCTGCATCCTATCTACTGTTTGATTATTACACAAATGTCTCACCTTGTAGAAGACGTCTGGTACGTACTGTTCAGGGCTGGACTCTTTAGCGTAGCCCAGCTCTGGAGCATCTTTGCAGGGCAGTAGGCACTCGTCTCTCACTAGAGCCATGCACTGATTGGACACCTGGTATCCTTCAAAGTGCACCTGATTATCCGGACCCCCTACATGAAGAAAAAAACAGTTGGAAAATGATCATTTATATATATTTATTAACAAACATGCACATGCAATAAGCTAATTATCTGGCTCAATGCTAAAAATGAAATATTTCCTACAGACCCAGAATGTAAAGTACCAACAAAGAGTTTCTGCACAGTGTTCCAATGTTAATAAAGTATCCGAGTGTTTTCAGTGTGACATGTGTTACGTGCCGGTACTTGTTGTGTGTATGTCTGTCTCTGCTTTCTGTGCAGGTTTCCAAGTGCTTCCAGTGAACCAAGTGGATGATCCACACCTGAGTCAACTTGGCCCTCGTCAGCAGAAGTATATCAACTGGAGGTGTGCACATGGCCAGGGCCAGTGTGGGCCAACTGGACGCACACACCATGCGTCTTTGCTCCGTCCAGAGGGACTAGAGCATGATATTCAGCGCTGATCTCTTTTAGTTTTGCTTTTGTGTTTGATTTATTATTTTGTTATTCGTTTAAATTAATAAATTTAATTAATAGTCACTGTTTCCGACTGCTGTCTCTTCCTCAGGCCTGGGTAACATTATTGTTGCTTCCCCTCATCCCCTGGACTAACTGGGGAACGTAACACATGTGCAACTCATTTGCAAACAGACGTTTTTTTTTTTACTCAAGGGAAAGTAAAACAGATGGACTGTGCCCTGGCTGGCACAAGATGTGTAACCATGGCGTAAGTTTTGGCTGCCAGTTCCTCATTCATGCAAATAGCAGTGATGAGGTCACTGCTGGATTTTGTGCTTTCCTGGAACAACAAAGAAGTCTTGCAAAGTTGTGAGGAAGGGAGGTGAAAATACTTGGTCTAAATCCAACTAGCTCTTACAGAGTCTGGCTTGTTTTACACTGATGCATGGCCTCAAAATGAAAGAGACACTTAGCATTGTTTGGACTGAGGCTTTAATCAATATCATCTTAAGATGATAGTAAAGCCGTTCCATATATTTTTCCTGTTTTTAGTCTAAAAATAATGACACAAACTTTCTCCTGCTCTGGAAAGAAAGGTATGGCCTAAATCTAAATGAGTGTAGTGCTCAATTTGGTAACATCCCGTCAAGATATTCTTTTGGAATAGAGAAATTCCCTGCGTAATTGTGACCTTCTACAGGAAGTGCAGCATTCTGAGATGTTTGGAGGCTAGTGAGGGTTTTTAGTTTGTTTACAGAGTTGTTTTTCAGCTCTAAAAACATTTGGTTCACCCAGATCAGGAAAAACTATTTAAATAAGGGTCTTAAATACAATGCTTCTCTTTAGCAGGTAACAACACAACTACATTTGTGGCATAAGACTTGCCTGTTGCGACAACAGTGACAAATTTGGATCCAAAGTATCCATCCCGAGAGAGTCTGCAAGGGTTCGCATGTTGGTTCTGAAAGTATCCTGCTGTGATGCACTCTTCTGCACTCAGGTAATGTGAGTCCTAACAAACATAATGACATTTATAAGGAGGAAAGAATGAAAGCAGCATTGGTCTGACAAACAAGGATGTGTCCTCACGTGGTTTCTTGTGTAGCGAACAGTTCCTATCCTTGTATCCTCAGACAGCAGGTCTGTGAAGATCCAGCCCACCTATTACAACACAAATAGAACCAGTATCTTTTAACATTTTTTTCTGCATAACCTATGCTACTTGTAAGAATACCAACCTTGCACAGCCCCAGTTTGGCCGCAATTTCATCCACTGCTGCAGCTTTAGCATCATCCAACAGTTCTAGGCTGTTCTGTGTGGCATTCTAAAAGGATTAGGACAATAAAGTTACTGTTTGGTAAGGACTTTGAGTCAGGACTATCACACTAAACACATCTATCAAAAAACTAAAGACAACAATATATTCAGTGGGACTCTCTCACCTGTGGGGGCTCATAGATGGCAGCCACCTCAGCTCTGATGCCCAGAGGGATGTCTGTGTGCTCAGTGTACCTGCCGTATAAGTAGCCCATCCTCTGACTGCCGGTCTTCCTCCAGAAATCCAGGAAGCGGTCGGCAATAGTGTGATTCTCAAACATAATGTTATCCACATGTCTGTATTTCTGGGAGAGGAGCAGAGACACAAAACTCTTAAAACAATATATATGATTTATTTTTTAGACATAGCTGTAAAGCATGAGCGCTGATGTCACCGCCATCTTGCCAAGTCTAGGCAACCTGCTATTTGACTTTTACATGACTATTTCTACAGTGTAAATGAACTGAACTATTTATGGTGAAATACCTGTCTGTTCAGTGTAATGGCACTGGGCTGACACTTGGTGCAGATCCCCTCTGGCCAGGGAGGATGACCCTCACAACCTGACTTTATCTTACAGCTGATGTTTTCCAGAGCGGCAAACTTCCCCCTGCAGGAGATCAAAAATGTGATCTAAATCTGATGCAAGAATCGTAAGTTATTTCCACTGGGGAACTAAAAAATGAAAACAAATTCTCACTTATCAGCTCCACCAGTCAGCTTGCGAAGGTATGCGTGGAATGACATGTGCTTCACTGGTGGATCGAGGTGATTCAGGTAGTCTTCGTCGAAAGGCTGAAAAAGAAAGACAACAAATCCTCGATCAGTATAATCAGAACAAACCTGTCTTCTTATGGTGGTGTTACTGTTACAGTATGACAGAAACAAGGATACAATCTCATACCTCTAATGGTACACAGTGCACACATTTTCCGAGGGCACTATGGCGACATCTGTAAGAAGAAAAGAATCATTAGGTATCCAGCATCTGCATTCAATTTGGATCTTTGCAGCTGGTCTCTTTCTTACAGCTGTGGGTCTTTGTTCCGGTAGATTTTGCCGTCTTGTTTTGCCAGATACTGATCAATCTCATCTTCTTGGACCTGGGGTGCTGAGAAGGACCGGGGGATCACAGAAGAAGAAGAGGATGAGACAGATGGGAGCGATGAAGATGTGTGTGGGGTAGCAGTGTCCATGACCTCCCCAGAGGAGGTAGAGGATGCTGAAGGGAACAGAAACAGCATGTCCCCATGCCTACAAAAAAAGAGAGAAGATGATTAGACCAACCCTGCAGGTTAACCAATAAACACAAGTTTGTCTGTATAAATAGTAACATACTGCTTTAAATGTGTGTAAAGAAATATTGTGAAATCCGTTCTCTTGTTCAAAATCAGTCGATTTTTACTCACTTGATCTTGAGCAGGCTGAGGGTTTTGTTCTGGGAAAGGATCTCTCCGGTCTTGTTGCGGTTCAGGTACACAGAAAAACCATTGGAATTGAACCCAAACTCTTTGGCCACCTGTGGGAGAGGTGAATGTTATATGCAGATTCATTGGACACTGTATCATACACAATATAGCCCTATTAAGACTGAGCTCATCCTAAGCATTAATGTGAAAGACTTATCCTTCCTTGCAGTGTACAGTAGAAAGCCTGTCTGCTCTCCAAAAACTGTCAATCACTCACTCAAAGCAGATTATCAAAGCACTTCTTGGGTCAAGAGGGCTTGTAGAAACACCTCTTATGTTCGTTGTACCGTGTGCCAAACTAAACTATTAAGAGCACAGTGCTGTGAGCAGGTCAGCCAACAGAGCAGCCCACGCCATTTTGACATCATCTTACATAGCTGCCAGAGAAAACTTAGTGCTTAATTGAACAAGCATTAGTGGACCTTTGAGTAAGACCTTTTCATAACTAAAATTTTTGGCATTTAGAGCAGAATAAATACCCAAGACTGCAAAACTAACAGCTCATCATAAACTCTTACAGACATTAAAAAACAGTCAGCACAGTATTTATTTTATAAGGTAGAGGACAGTCAGAGGCACTCAGGCTCTTTGAGCTTAAAGTCAGCAGTGAAGTAGTGAAAGATGTTATCACTGAATGCTGGGGGAAAAAGTATACTGTCTGACAGTATGAGCCAGAACATCACATTGAGCTTCTTTTATTTAGTCTCAGCTGCAGTAATATAACCTGCAGGCTTCCGACATTTTCTGCCCAACATCCATCGTTTTCTGTTCCGCCTATCGGTGGCTGCACATCGGTAGGGGGGGTGAAAACTAGTCCTTTCCATTGATCTGCAGGCTACACCATCCTGCCTTGACGTGGATACATACATTTTTGATGAGGTGCAGCTGCAATGCTCTGTTACCAGTCTGCTGGAATACAGTTCTATTTTAGGTTTGCATGCTTATGCATGAATCAAGCATGGACTATATGAAAAAAAAACTCAAAACCAAGTTATATTAAATATGTGTTTTACATCCTTTCATATTTTGCCTGAAGTAAAGCAAACACTGTAAAACACAACCTGTCCAACTGCACTGATGAAACGTGTACAAAACACCAGAAACACCATTTCTCTTAAAAGCCACATGTCTGTAGTAAAAGCCAGGTGAGCACAGGACTGACCGGCTCTGGTGCTTTCTACACAGCTTCATACAATAAACAACAATGCGCAAGCACAAAAGAAAAGTGTACCCCATGACAACAATGCATGCAGTTGTTCTTGCACTCCAAAATATATAAAACAAATAAAACTCCAAAATATATAGAACACATAAAAGCTGCAAAAACAGCGTGTGTCGTGGAGAAATAAACACAAGAATTTTGTGTCTGCAAAACACAGAATGACAAATACTCTGACCAACAACAGTATGCATTTAGATTTATACATATTGTACCTTCTTCAAAAAAGCAGCAGCTGTCTCCCTCTTCGTAGATGGAATTTTCTTCATCCCATCAGGGGATTGTACCCTGATGATCTAAATGGCATAAACACAAAAGTGCATTCAGTGTCTGTCTAGATTAGCAAATCTAAACAGTTACAACTACTTACAAACAATGACAACATGCACATAGAAGGGTATTTCAGAATGACTTCAACTTAGTCAAAACAAGGACACGACCCCCCTTTCTCCCACTTTTTTACAGTGGTGTCAGTGCATTATGACAACGATGACAGTGCAAAAAGTAATGTTAACATTAGCTTTAGAACCTCTACTTGTTCAGGGAGATCTTTAATATTATACTATTTGTAAAACGTCATGAACTAGACAACGTTTACACAAGCTGTCACAGTGTGTTGGCTTAATCACCGTCAACAAACATTACTTTTAGTGAATATGGGACGTCTTACCTCCCAGTACCCATTGAGTATACTATTGCTAATAATGAGTTGTACATGCTAACGAATATTCCAGAATTTTTTGTTTCTAAAATTATGCCGGCGGTGTAGCTTTCCCTTTGGTCAACAATGATTATTTTCATTCAAATGCCGTCAGCTAGCCAAAGAGCTAAGATTACCCGGTTAGCTAAACAGGCCCCAGTCAGTTTTTGCTAATGATAGCTAGCTAACGTTAGCTAACTTACAAAGCTAATTCTGCTGCCTCATCACTCCGGACTTTGGCTAAGGAGATAGCTAACGTTAGCCGAGTCGACCCCTCACTAGCACAAAAACGACATGTCCTGGTACTTACAATATTTTCTGCCATGTCGCCCGGGTGAATGCGCCACGTAGATATCGCTGTGATGGTAGACAGACACAGTAAATACAAAAATTGCGCAGCGTTACTATGTATCTGTCTTTCAGCGAAACTCCATCCCACAACTCAAACACCGGGTGTTGCAAACATTAGTGCCCGGCAGTTTCCCACCGGTCCCACACCAGAGCAGTCACACCAGAAACAAGCTCCAACACAGGTTCCGCTATTTTGCTATTGACAGTGAAACCAGTATCAATGTTCAATTTCTGTAGAAATGAATCCAAGTTAAAAACAAAAATTGTGAAAACATTGTGAATCATGCGACTAATTTTGTTTGTTTTAATGTTGGGTTATTAATGTTTTATTAATGTTTTAATAACCCAAAGAAGTATCACTTTCAACAAAAATAGAAGGTATCAGGAAACATTAAGGCTTTGCCTAAAATGCTTTAAATTTCTCTTCACTTACCCTTTAACCAGCCAATGTTCCTGGTGAAGGATAAAACAGCCATAATTCAGTTTATATATAACTATATACTATATATATATATATATATATTTTGTCCTGAAAGTGCACTGTACTTTAATATCAAGTACATTTCTAGTGTATTATTATTTTACGCTTCATAAACCTTACATCAGACAGTCTACTGGTAATGGTTCGAAGTTTAAAGTTTAGGTATAGTTTCTTATACATACAAACTCACTTATTTTCTACGGTTTCTAATGAGCAAAGTAAAATAAATACATTTCCATTTTTTTAATTTTCCTTTTTTTATGCTTTATTTTATTCCCTTGTCCTGTAGAGAGGACAAAGCTCCATTATACATCTCGTCAGATCTCATCACGCTCTGAAAACATTCATCCCACTTATCCCTCTGCCATCTTCCACTACAACACATCCACCAACTCTTCTACCAACAGCAGCTTGAAATCATCAGGGCAAAGCTTTTTTTTTTCTCGAAAAATAATGTTTTTCCAAAGTTTGATGGAGACCAAAGATTGAGGACAATGAGGAAAAAAATGTAAAATCTTTTACAGTAAAACATAAATGTAGAGCTAACATATTGTGCTTAAAAACACAGATATAAACACACAATGTGTGACAGTGTGAGAAATAAACGCAATAAATATATAATACATATTTCATATACATCAATATTATACAAGGGAGATATACAAATAAGAAGACATCACGCTAATGTTAGCACAAGCAAATACAGATGATGATGTTTTCTTATTATCTGCTGAGTGGGTTTATTTCTTAATTTGAGCTGTGAAAATGAGGTCAAAGGTCACCTACTAGCAGACTTCCATTTTTAAAAAGGTGTCTGTGTCCGGGTGGAGTTAAAACAGAGGGAAAAGAGGGATATCTGATCTTTTCATCCCACCGAAAGCTTACGCTCAGCAACGGCAAGCTGTTGTCGGCTCTCTACAGAATTCAGGTTTAGTATTAAAATAAAATTCGGCATTGGATGGAGAGGCCTCCATGATGGCAAAAGAGGCGCCGAAGCACGCGAAATGGGACCCGACCCATTTCACGGGTTTGTCACTTAAACTCAATTTGAGGCTGCCTTGCTTGCATAAGTTTCGTGTTTTGTTCTCGAGGAGGATAGAAAAGAAAGGAAAAAAACAGATAGAGCGAAAGACAAGAGACAGAGAGAGACCACAGCTAATCGGTAAAAGAGGAATTAAATCAACACATTCCTAATTATGAGCAGAGGTTCTGTGTGAGCTGAAGAATGAAAAGAAGAGTCCAGAGTTAGAGAAGAAAAAGTGATTTTTTTGTAGAATGTTTTTCTCTTTTTCCATTTTTTGTAATTGTTACAGTTTGTTATGGTTGCTTGGTTTTTGGTAGTAGTTCCATTTAAAGCTTAGAGATGAAGACCGAGGCAGATGGTTTGAAGTGCATGGACGTGGCCTGATTGCAGGGAGTTGCAAGAAGGCTCAAATGATGCCGTACTGGGCCAGCTCATGCAGCTCCAGATGATTGAAGGCTTCCCATGGGCAAATGACGGTGATGTCTGCAAAAAAAGGGTGAAAATGTGAGGTTTGGACCCTGCTGGTTACATGGAAATAACATTTTAAACCATAAGTCCAACTCACCTGTGCCTAAGCCCTCCATTCCAGGGATATCATCACCAAAGCTGCACATAAAAAGATTAATTACTCACTGAAACATGCATACATTTATAAATCTTTAAAGTAAACATGGAGGCATTGGAAGCTTACCCCTGGATTCCCTTCTTTGGAGGCTTGCTCTTGAACTGACGGGTCTGCCTCTGCTTAAATTTAGGGGGTCCCTTGCGTGGAGTGGCGGGACCTCCAGTGACACGGGTAGCTGATTTGATCTCAGGTTTTGGTGGCTCAAGATTCATTTTGAGCAGCTATCAATGATTTGAGTGCAGGTTGTTGGCTTTAGAGACACCTCTCCCAAATGTGGTCGTCGTGGTGATGATCTTCATTTGGAAACAAAATAAAAGGAAAGAAAAGAGCCACTTTTTTTTAATTTACTTGTCTGTAAATCCCTTTTGTTACTTAAGATAAGAAGCAGTTAGCATGTAGCTCCTATCACCTCTGTCTGACATTTCAGGTCGTAATCCTCTTACCGATGTGACGAGCACTGGCCGGGATTTGCGCTCATATTTCCCTGTAATTGAATGTCTGTGGTAGACTCCATCCAAGCCTGTCCTGCGAGGATGACCCAATTTCCCATAATCCCTGGCTCAAGTTAATAAGTGCACCCACTCTCTGTTTCAAGCTGGCTCTGCACATGTAATCTCGTTAGAGCAAGGACAACACTTGCAGAAGTGCTGAGCTACGCACCAAGGGTCTGAATGGTCAATCCGCTCACAGTGTCCCAATAACAATGACAGGTCTTAAACCAATGTTGTTTTAGTAATACCAGTAGAAAAGTCTCAAAAAATAAATGCAGATTTTTAGATTTTAAAAGCAACAGTATATTTAAAGTGTAAACAGTACACTTTACACTTTAAAGTAGTTAAGTAATGTAAAAGTCTATGAGCTAATATTTCAGGAAAATACATCATTTTTACAATATTATATATTGATCAGCAAATGCTAAGTCACCAATCATTCTTATGCAAACCTAGCAGCTGGATGATATATGCACTACTTCCTGTAATACACTGAAGGGAAAGGTACCAAACTGTGTCTGTTAATGGCCGACACTGTTTGTTTAAATCAATAAAGACACACAAACACAACTTTTGCCTGATCACATTATAAAATTCTTTGCAATGAAGTTCAAGTAATATAGTAATATAGTAATATCCATTAAATATCATTCAGTTCTACAAAAGCCCCACTGATTCTGATGGGTATAAAGGTGCTGATGTTTGTCTACTCACCGGCTGCCGGTGAAGGACAGCCAGACGATCAGGTGTGTGCGCAGCACGGGTTTTTTTATCTAGCAGATGAGTGGACTTTGCTAGGCTTGCTGTGAGGGCCAGTCGGGGCTTAGGGACCCTTTTATATGCCCCTGCAGAAGATTACGAAGGCGCCGCCTCCCTGCTCTGCTGTCAACAGTTCACAGGTTTGGGTTTTTGTTTTGGGGGGGGGGGGGGGGGGGGGGGGGTTGTATTTCCTATTGTAAACATAACAGAATTGAGGAGAAACTGAGGAGGAGAAAACATGCATTGCTCAATTAATAAAAAGACATATATGGATATGCATACATTTTGTCATATCATTTTGGTTTTAAAGGATTTGCACTTGGAACAGCAATACATGTATGTGAGTAACCTGAATACGATCCAGTTTTTACAGCATCCTGGTTAGGTTTTTGCATGTAAACACTGTGGTTGGTAAAATCCTGGTTCTTAACATCATGAATAATGAGGTTCATTCTATTCCATGTAAACGCCATATCCTAGATAGGGTTAAAAACGTGGTGATGTGATGTTATGGTGCCCTAATATTTTGGCAGGATTCAGCTGGAAACTTCCTCAAAGGTCTACTGGCCCACTCTCTCTTTTTGTTATGCAATCGTCAAACCACCTGCTTCAAGCAAAACCCCTTCAATCCTTCATCCCACAGAAGTCTCTTAGATTATCTTATTGTACATATCAGTGTAATTCCCTGCAGCGATGGGTGCTCTCTCTGTTAAGCAGGTCAGGTGAGGCCCACAAAAGACAGCACTTCTAATAAAAATGCATGCAGTTATCTTGCAGTTTCTTTAAGTTCCTGTGATGCAAACAAAGGAAAGGAAACATTGTGAAAGCAAATCACCATCAGCCACTCAGTTCCTGACTAGTAGAAGTTAAACAGAGAAAGTAAAGAATAGGGTGTTTTCAGATTTATGCTGTCTACCAGTAAACACTGATAAATAAACAATAGATTCAATGGACAAACAAGTCTCTTCTGCTTTAGATATTTTGCCTTTTTTGCCTAATTAGTTGTTTCTGTTTTTTTGTTGACCTGAAGTTGGCGCTATCTGTCTGCCATACCGGGCCTCCTGGTCATCCATCCAGCTGATGACCCATGAGCTAATCTTTCAGCAGGTGGGTATAAGGGAAGGGTATGTTTATGAACACTTATCATGTGATAAAATCTCTGAGCATATGAACTAAGCCAGAGTTATTATGTTATGTATCTGACAGCCAAATAAAAACTGGAATTAGACATAAGTGTGACTTTAGAGAGAAATAATTTTAAAACATAAGGATAATTTTTAAATCTGCTGGTACCACTACAGGAAGGCCTCCTACGCTTTGGCTGGTGGTGATAAGGATAAGGACCAAGAGGTTGACCGTTCGTTTACATCCCTGCCACCATGAGCATTGCAAGTCTTCTAGAGGTAGTCCACTATGTGGTGCTGTTTGTATGGTTTTTGCAACTTTATTGCCCAAACTTCTGATATTTCAAATCTGCAATGCTTGTGGTGGCAGGAATGTAAACCAATGGACCAATCACCAAATTGCCAAAGCATTAAAGGCCTTCATCATCATGTTGGGAGAATACCCCACCCTGCCATGATTCAAATTGACACTGCAGCCTTGGCACCTGCTGTAATCGGTCTGAGTTCTTTCCATCGCATCAGAGTCAACAGGTACAAGGTTCTGCACATGATCCAGTGTAAAAGGCCTCAGGTCATAATCCACTACATAACGCAGATCAAATCATAACTTCGCATGCTGTCTGGCTGTCAAGGCTGAAGCTATGGCACAGGTCCACTTTTTAATCAGGACTTACAGTGCATCACTTTTACAAGATTTGTGATGACTCAGTTAATGAGATCAGGGTCACCGTCACCTAAGAAACGAGTCCTGTGAGGCTGGCAGCACGGCTGCGTTCGCTAGCTGACTGAAAGACGTCATTAGTGTGGCAGGACAGAGTGTGCCTCTTGTCTGACATGATCCCTCAGGATATTACAAAAGAATCCTCCTTCAGTTATCTGAATCATATTTGCATCATCAACCTTTATCTAATCAGATTAAAAAAAATCAGATTGTATTTATTAAATTAAATTAATAGGTGTACAACACTATGTTATCAATTGTAAAAAAAAAGGTAGACGTAGAAATGAACAAATTAAAAAGTAACGTTTTAACCTCAAAGAAGCAGTTTTAATGTGTATGTGGCACCATCTAGTGGACATTTGCTTGACTAAGGAGGATGAGGACAAGAGGAGCATGTATTTAAAAAATTTTTTTTTTCAAACAAATCTTTATTTAAATATGCTCTTAAATAAAAAAATGATATATAATGCACTTCAAACTACAGAAAAACTGACTGTTGTGTGAATGTGCTTTAATGGAATAAATGTATGATGAACAATGTTTTATAGCGTAATGCCAGGTTTAAATAGCAACTTTTTGGCATACTATTATGGAGAAATATGTGCAAAGACTTTCCAACTTATTTGACACCTGAACTGGAGAGCCTTTGGCTTGTAATGGTGACATAAAGGAGTTTATTAAAAACAAAAACATGAGACCAAAATGGGGCATAGATGACATCTATTTAAAATGAAAAAAGTATTTTAATTCTAATTTGTTAGAAAAACTAGGTCAGCAAATAAAATATCTTGTCACTCTGGGGAGGATGTGACAAATGAGGTAAAAAAGCAGCAACAGGGCATAATTGTCCTACATCTACCAGCGCAGAGTCCACAGGAGAGCTGGCTCCATCATCAAGGACCCCACCCACCCCCAACAAGGTCTGTTCACGCTTCTCCCCTCAGGCCGGAGGTACAGGACTGTGAAGTGCAGGACCACCAGACTCAGGAACTCTTTCTTCCACTCCGCCATCAGACTCCTCAACAGCTGACAGGAGTCTGTAAAAATGGACTGTACCCCGCACACACCGACTGTTTACATGCTGACATGTTTACATGCAGTAACAGTAACTGCAATATTGTTTATCTATTTATTTCTCTATGCACCTTAATATTCAATCCAATAACTGCACATGTACCATGCTGTTACCCGCCTGACAGTTGACAGCTGATGTAGCACACATGCACACTTATATAGCTTCATTTACTTCCATAGTTTATATTTTGTGTACTTATTTGCATCTTTATATTGCTCTTTTGTAAATTATTCTATTTTGTTTTTCTTAAACCTTTATGGCATTCAGTGTGAGCAGCAAAGTAAGAATTTCATTGTACGGGGAAACCAGTTTCCTTTCTGTGCATATGACAATAAACGCTTTAAACCTGAATATACACAGCAAGATCCAGTGGTTAGAAGATGTGTCTCCTTCTGTCTGTGTGAAATGTGCAAATTTTTCAAGGTACACACCTGCTAATTTAAAAAGTCTTAAATGAACTACAGCAGGCATAACTACGAGTGGTGTTGAACGAGGTGTGTTATAATGCTTACAGTCAGTGAAGAACTGTAATACTGATTCCATGATATCGCTGCAGTCTAGACAGTCAGGGTAGGGCTCTGTCATGTCTTTTTTAGAAGCCTTATCTCCATCTTCAGATAGGCCTTCAGGTTCTCATCGAGGACATTCTCCTCTACAGCAGCAAGCGCCCTGTCCCCTCCGTCGTGATAGTACTGCAGAAGCTGCTCTGCATGTTCAATCCACACGCAGTTATGGCAGCCACTCATGCAGCAGTGTGTGGGAGCAGGTGGGGGACCGTGGTTGGAGGACCAAGCTGAAGGACTCCGGCTTTGTTCTGTGTCTGTGCACTTAGAAGAGTTTGTGAGTGGGGAAGGGGAAGGTGAATCTGGTCCAGAGGACAACTGATGAACAGTACCGGTGTAAAAATAACTTTTCTGTAATTGCTGAGGACATCGACGGTACTGATGGAGGCGCATGTGTAACACAGAAAGGATGCACAGCTGAAAAAAAACAACAGGATAACACTGTAATTATTTATTCGTGGTGTGTTCGTGGTGAACATGGTACTGACTTCACGTAATAACTCTGACATGCTCATTTGGTCTCCAAATACAAAACCACACTGTTGCAGATCAGTTATCATCCAGTGACACACACAGATTTGTCTTCATGTTCTAGTAATACGGCTTAATGTAGTTACAGAATAATATTAGCCTTATTGGTACTGTTTTGTGGGGTTAGGTATACGTCTTGCTAATATTTATGATTGCTTTTAAGAAACATCAACAACAGAGGAATATGTAAAGTCCTTAACACTTTCTACCTCTCCTACTTGTGCTATGTAGGGACAAAACGGGATATTTCTGTGACCACCAACTCGAGTAAAAAGGAAAGGGTTAGGGTTAGGGAAAACCTAGGTCAAGCTAGCTTCTCTTTAGCTTTACACTACTGTTAGCTTTAGATACTAACCTTCCGTAAAGACACCAACGACCTCACGGCATTTACACCCAGACACAACATCGTCGGAGTCAACAAGAAGCTCAGTTACGTTTCCGTTTGATTCATTTTTCTTATTTCATAAAGTCGCGTCTTCTTGATATTCCTATTATCCGCCGTCATCAGCTTCCTCTATAACTAGTTGCGTCACTGCATATTTTCAACTTTGACCTTTGCGTGTCGTGGTAAACAAAAACGTTGATTGCTCGGCAACATATAACGTAGCCAATGAAATTGCAATCTTAAATATGTGGGCGGGCCTCAGAAAAGAGATGCATTTCTCACCTCTGGCCAGCAGATGTCAGCATGTTACATGTACAGTATTGTCTAAATAAGTACAACAACTTGTCTATGTCTGTTTGATATAACAAATAATGTACATTGTAAAAAAAAGACCCCCATACATTTTGGACTTTTGGACTACTTGGGGTACAGGAAACGAAAGCACGTCCTTTTTATTTGAGCTGAAGTTGGAGGCACATCATGTTTTGTATGCATATTTTTTTTCCTTTAGGTATGTGACCTAGATTTGGATGAATTACATCTCACTGTGATGAAAGAGGTCTAAAACCCCATTAAAGCAGATTTGGTCAGCAGCCTTTAGGCTCATATATGAAAATAAACCCTCTTCTGATGTAGTTCTTTTGGAACATAAACCCTGGCACCATCTTAATTGTTATACCCATTCACTGATGCATGTGTGTGCCTGTGCCATGCAAGTTCTGAGGTCCCTACAGACTTCAGTGTTTGAAATCTACCTCCATGGTAACGTGGTGTGGAAACAGTGCAGCTGCTCGGCCTAGCAAGAGATACCAGGTGTGTGGTGGGGCATGTTATCTCACCAGAGGTCCCCTGTGACAATGTGACTTGATTCCATGGAGAGGCACTCCCTTTAAAATCATGCTTCACGGCAACTCAGACCTTTATGCAGACCCATAAAGACAAACTCATGTAAAGAGCTAGCAATTGTTCTCACAAAAAGATCAAACAATCAGTAAAGAGTAACAATTAGCTGTGCTGTCTACACACAGACAGGATTTAAGTAGTCTTGTGATAATGTTGTCATTGGATTCAAGAGACCCTCCCATAGATGTTTAGTAATATACCAGTTAATGTTTCATACCTAATACAAGAAGCACAGGTTAGATCTGTTCATATGGTGACATCATATGATGATGGCCTGTGCAAACAGAGGTGGAGTGGTGGGTGGTGCTTAAAACACTCACAGTTGGGTTTAGGGTTCATGTGATTAATCATCTCACAAGATTAATCACATTCTGTGACTGTAACATGACATTTTCTTGGCCACTGTGTTGACAAGTCCTTCTTTGAACAATACATAACAATACTTTATTTAAAGTTTGAGTGACTATATAGCTTACTGTATATACAAAATAGTGAAATAATCTCTGGAAAATTGATGATTAGGTGCTGCTTTTCGTGTATGTGTCAGCTTGGTGAGACTCTCTGAAGTATGTCAGGCATGTGAGGAGGCAGAGAGAGGTCCATTTTCCACCGACCATTCCCCACTCCCACCTCCACCAGGTCTTGGATTAGATTTCTCCCTGCACCTTTTTCCCTTGGAAAATCCTAGAACACTGCTGCAGCTCCTATGGGTGTTTCCTGAGGGGCCCTTCGCCTGCAGATTGAGGGAAAGATAGATTAAGTCAGGCACATGACAAATACGTAAAGAAAAGAAGCTCAAAGGAGGGAGACTATTTTTGATTCAGTTTGGTGCTTCTGAAACTATTCTCATGACCCACTGGTTCCTACAGTGCAGCGCAAGGACTCCCATGGGTTCTATGGGATTTCCCAGAAGTGCTTGATTATTTTTCCTCTGTGCACAGTAGCACAAAGAGAATGCAGAAGTGTTACTGACTTTTGAACACTAAAAGCCTTATATATGTAATGTTAAACATACAAAACTTATGAACATTCTCCAACATATAGAGTGCACCGTTGTGCTGGGTGCTGCAGGGTTTTTTTTGTTGCAGGATTAGCTTCCTCACTGATAATCCCAGTGGAAAGTCTGTGTGCACAAGAGGCCAGGCAGCATTTCTAATAACTTGGTGAACATTCAACAGCTCTCTGCCAAGCACCTATATATGGGCAGGTATGTCACCCAAACAAAGATCAGAATCTCAGAAATGCATCACTCATGATCACGCCTCCTTCTCCTGCCGGAGTATTCGTTTATCTGTGCTCACGTAATATTCCTCCAATACAGCTGTGGATTAGGAGTTATTTTCTTTCTGCATCTGTGTCAGCAGGGGCAAAACACGTCCCTTCAAATCAGGCAAAAGTGGCAGCCAAAAAAAGGCTAAATTAAGCTGAAGGCAGCATTGAAGGATGAGCTGCCTTCAAAAAAAAAAAGGTGCTCAGGTGTCCTTCCTCAAGGTCCTCCTGGCTGACTCACAGCACCAGCTTTGTCCTGAGTGCACAAAGACCACACTGTTCACTCCCCAGCAGAGTTCAGCAGCCGTGCTGCTGCCATGAAATGACAAATCAGTGACATACTTCAAATGGCACGTTTGTGGATGAGACTGGGTTACAAAGAAACAGTTGAATATATTGTAGTTGTTTTCTGTGTGATGACAAACAGGTGTAGATAAGTTGTATCCCCCCCTTTTACTGTTTTTTTTCTGTAGAGCAATCATGTTAGAAAAGTAACCGTTGCTGCACATCAGTCTGGAAAGACTTATAAAACCAAACTATTTGGAGTTTAATGTTCTACAGTGAGAGCATATTAAATGTTAATGTGACAGCACAATTAGAAGAAGACTGAACAAGTAGCGTTTGTTTGAAGGGTTACCAGGAGAAAGACTCTTCTGTCTAAAAAAGCACATCGAAACAGGACTGAGGTTCACTAAACTGCATCTGAACAAAGAACAGCACTTGTGGAACAATGTCCTATGGACACATGAGACCAAAGTGGAGTTGTTTGGTCTTAATGCTCACCACCATGTCTGCTATAAACCAAACACAGCATTTCAGCAGAAACACCTCATACACACTGTCAAGCACGAAGAAGAATGGAGCAAAATTCTATTGTTGTTCTTGTTTTAGTTTTGTTGTTCTTTTTGGTTCATTTTTGTTGCATTTTAACATCATTTAACAAACACAAGTCCAGTCCGATGAAGTCTAACACACCTGCTAAAGGGTAACTTCAGTTACCATTGAGAGACATTGATACTACAACTCCGAATATAAATAAAATGTATGTATTCAGCCTTAAAGGTAACATTAAAGCTCAGCTTCTATGGTAGTAACATAGTTGTTATCTGGAAAATCTTATAAGCAAATGTTGAGTAGATCCACTGTGTGTTTACTTTACAGTTCAGGTCAGCTTGCTGGTAAATCATTCTCTGTGTTGCTGCTGGCGAGGTCATATGAAGGTTGTGAAGGTGATGGAACTGCAAACAAAAAGGGGCTTGAATGCGCCGTGTGCTTTCTGTCCTTTAGCACTGTTCTTACAGGAGGAACCAGAATCTAAAGCTGTTAATGAACAAAAGGCTTGGCGCAAATCACAGTTTTAACATAGCCTACATGTGAATGGTTAGATGGCTGTAAATGTGTATCTTGGCTCCTGTAAACTCGGGTTGGACACAGGGTGGGGAGGGGCTGCACACTGGCACGGGAGGTGGGTGTTGTTTTGGAGGGACAGAGGTGCATTGACTCAGTACAAGAGCTCCGGGCTCCAGTGTGGCTGCCGAATGTGCTGTGCTCAGTCGAACAGTCAGTACTGGGATAAACAAAGGACAAAAACTAAATGTAGAAATGGCACTTTGCATGTCTCTTTCAAAAGGCACACTGTTTTGGACTATATTTTTGAACTACATGTAATGTTAATTAGGGGTTTTTCATCAAATCACTGAATTCACTGCAGCTCTGGCAAAGCCGCCCATGTGTTTAAGTAAACACCGTGCACTGTTTGAACTGGGTATCTGGCTTTCTAACGCACCCTGTGGAAAGAGTGTCTCGCTTTTAATGACACTGTATTTCATACTGTGTAAACATCTCATTACTGTTTGTTCTGTGTGTTGGCAGAATCTAAGTGGCATTATATTAAAGTCTCTGCTGCAGCGTTCATTTCTTATTACCATTCTGTTTATTTCCCAGCTTGATTCCACGCTGTGTTACTGATTGGACAAATGGCTTGGTTGTCTCAGATACCGGTGCTATCAGCAGGATGCAGGTCTCACTGTCTCTGTCCAATTAGCTCACAGTAAGACATCTTTTGCACACATGAGCTGCTGTTCCAGGTATTCCCCTCATCATTCTGCAATAAACAACAAGCCTGAGGCTTATTGGCTGACAGAGCCACAAACAGGTCCAGTCTGAAATCCTGCTGTGGTCCTCAAAAGTTATTCATCTGACTTGTGGATCTCCCATGGTTGTCAAGGGATTTTGGTCCATTCTTCTTCACAACATTGCTTCCAATCATTTTCAGATTTCGGAGTATATTCCTTATGCACAGACCTTTTAAGGTACCACCACAATGTTATGATTAGGTTTAGGTCTGGACTTTGACTAGTCCATTCCAAAACCTTGATTCTTTGATTTTCAGTCATTCTGATGTAGATCAGCTGCAGCGTTTCAGATCATTGTTCTGTTGTATGACCCAATTTCCACCAAGCTCTACCTGTCAGACAGATGGACTCACATTTGTCTCTAGAACACTCTGGTATACAGAGGACTTCATGGTCCATTCCATGACTGCAAGGTGTCCAGGTCCTGTGACTGTAAAACAAGTCCAAACCATCAGCCGTCCAGCACTGTACTTCACAGTGTGTATGAGGTGTTCCTGCTGAAATGCAGGATGCTTAAATTTGTAGGCAAGTGCCAATATTCTGTGTGGCTTATAGTGCTTCATACTTTACAAGATAAACTTAGGGTTAGGGTTAGGGTTGTGTTGTGTAAGGGAACATACTGCTCTATGTGCTGGGGTAAAAAAGATATACATATATCGTAAAGATGATGTTCATATACAGGTTTTGCTTTAAGGGAAAACAGACAAAGACGTCCAACACACCTCTGAACAAACATGGTTCCATCAGTTACTGAAGTATCCGCTGAACTAAAAGAAAAAAAAGTGAAAAAGGAGAACATTATCCAAGGTGACTCCCATCATGACGTGTTGTCAGTGTTTGCAATGGCCTCATGAAGCATCAAGAGGAGGATTCAGAATTTAAACAAAGACTAATAAATAAAGAGCAACTGTCCTTTTAACCTTGCAAACCTTACCATATAATAAACCTGTCCTGTTATTGTTACCCCTTTGTAAAATAAATTCTGTGCTTTTGTAATAATTACAAAATTTATGAGATCCTTCAACTGGACTGGAAAACACAGAGCATCAATCTTCTCTTGTGTCTTATCTGTTCTGTAGCAGAAATGCCTGGGAGAACATCGCATTGCTGTGTCCGTCAAAACACATGTGATAGGGGGCGTCCTGCTGAGCCTTAAAAATAGACTAGAGCAGGGGGGTGTAATAGCCTTGTATCATTTCCTCGGGACACTTAGAGGTTATCAGGCCACAGCAGTTGCTTCGGTCATAAATCACAGCCCAACCTCTTGACCACACAAGAGTGTGACCATAGCAGAGAGCAGCCTGAGCCAGTTTAATAAAGACACATGAAATATGAGTGTGGGAGGAGGCGTTACACACCTCAAAGGATTGATAGTTCTAACTAGTGCTGATAAGACTATAATAGTAATGTTTCTTTAAACAGTAGAGATAAATAAATGAGTATGGCAGGTGCGTGTGTCAAGGTTTTGTGGCCCAACATTAAATTAACAATGTGATTTTACACTGTGTACAAGTGTATTATGCTTGTAGATCCTGTATGTGCAGAGTCTGACTTTGAAAACCTGTGTTATGGTGCTGCTGGCATTTGGCACTTTAATAGCCAGGATGAGGCACAGACAGTAGTCTCCACTGAGTAAACAGACACCTTATGAGACTGTGTGAACATACACACACTACCCAAAACACCACACAGTGCTTATATATAAACTTATATAAACTTCCATTGGATGGAGGACGTTCAGTGATTTAATTATTGCAGGATCAATTATTTCCTCTGATGACCTTGATGAATTCAGGCGTCTGATGACGGCGAGGTCGGAATCGATCGATCCATTCTAACTGAACACGATTGAATTTGATAGTCATCTCACGTACATAGCTGTGATAGCTGTGTGTACCAGAAAACTGCTCACTGGACTTACATTCAAATGCATGATAGAAGTGAAGCAGTCAAATTTTATGCAAAATATCAAGGCATGCATGGCCATCGTTTGCATGTTTCATGAGTATACATTGTGCTGTTCAAAGGTTTGCAAACCATTTAGGATTTTCTCTAAACATGATTCAAAACATCAGCTGATCTTCACACACTTCTTGATAGTGGAAAAGAGAACACAATCACAGTAGGCTTACATTACCATCTCTAAAGAGTTTGGACTCCACAAATCCACAGACTGACAGACAGACTGTGTACAAATGGAGGGAATTCAAGTCCACTGTTACCTCCACAGGAGTGATCTACCACCAAAGATCACTCCAAAAACCAGTCATGTAACAGGCTGTAAGGTTACAAAGGAACACAGGGTAACCTGTAAGCAGCTAAAGGCCCCTTTCTCTCTCATTGGCTAATGTTAATGTTGATGAATCCACCATCAGGAGAACACTGAACAACCATGGTGTGCATGTCAGAGCTGTAAGGAGAAAGTCACCGCTCTCCAAAAAGAACACTGCTGCCTGTCTGCAGTTTGATAAAGATCATGTGGACAAACCAGAGGGCTGCTGGGAAAATATTTAGTGGACAGATGAGACCAGAATAGAATGATTAGACTTAAATGGGAAGCTTAATGTTGGAAGAAAGAATGACACTGCATTCCAGTATATGAACCATCAGTTAAACATGGTGGTGGTAGTATCATGGTTTGGTCTGTTTTACTGCATGTGAACCAGGATAAGCTACAAGCATTGATGGAACAATGAATTCTGAATGATAGCAGTGAATTCAACATGGAAATGTCAGACATCTGTCTGTGAACTCAACAAAGTGCAGCAAGACAACAACAAACACACAAGTCCTTTTACAGAAGAATGTTTAAAGAAGAACAAAGTTTATCTTCTGAAATGATCAAGTCAAAGTTCTGACTTTATTCCAACTTAAATGTTGTTGAAGCTCCTGAAACAAACAGTTCATGTGAAGGAACCACCAACATGTCAGATTTTAGCTGCTTTAGTTGTTATTGTTGCTGCATAACTTGACAAAGTTTGTTTCATTGTTTTTTTTATACTTACAGATACCTGTGTAAATATTTGCTTATGTTTTGGGTCATTTTTATGCAGAAATATATAAAATCGTAAACAAACTTTCAAGCAGCACTGTATGTATTTGATAAATTCAACAAGACATGATTCATAACAACTCAAGTGAGTTTTTTGTTTTAATTTGTGGCTGAGATCTGGAAAAATCCAGACAAACAGATATTAAGTTTCCTCTTATGGGGTTTTAGAGGTTCTTTAAAAAAAAAAAAAACTCTGAAAAATGCAGTTTGGTTGGTCAAAAACACTGACTCCTTTCCAATGTCTCAAACATGACGTGATATTTGATGATGGAATGCTTGCAGATCATACACCTTGCCACTATCAGATAGATACTTTATTGATCCGGAAATCTGAAATTCAGGTGTAATTTAATCAGAATTCCTTTATTTATCCCAGATAAATTCTTTAAAATTATGTGTCAGAAGTGGGATTCGAACCCACGCCTCCATTCGGAGACCAGAAGGCCCGTCTCTGCAGAAGGAGATTATCCTTGAGTCTGGCGCCTTAGACCACTCGGCCATCCTGACACTAAAATTCAGCCTAGATAATGTCAACAAAGAAATAGATTCCAGGATAACGAAATACTGATCCTTGTCTTCAAACACCAATCAGTGGTATCATATTCCTTTTGTTTCTTCAGAAAATATAAAAGAAACCATCTATGGGATTAAAGGTGGGGACTGGGCCGGGACCTCAGCTCTGTATTGTCACAATTGTTAAAATTAAAATAATTATATTGCACTTAGTCGTGCTTTAAATAATATTAAATATACACATTCATATAGTGCTTTCATGCAGTGGACACATTACCAGCATTTACATGAATTCCAACACCAGAAGCACAATGAAAACAATGTTGTTTTTTAATGTAAGTGAAATGCAAAGAGTTCTCTTCTACTGTTTTTGTGCCGTCAGCACAAGTCACTCGCCATCAGTGTGATTAGGTAAAGCGTGGGAGCTCACTGTCAGCAAATGTTTGACCACTGCAAAAAAAAAGAAAAAAGAAAAAAAGTCTTTGTTGTGCAGCAAAGCCACCGCTTCATCCCCATGCTTTGACTTCCAAATGAAGCTCATCACTGTCTGACAACCAGTGGCGCATGGACACCGTCGGTCAATAGAAGGTTTAACTGTTTTTTCCATCGGTGGGGTGACCCAGCACTCCTCTCTACATATTGGGGCTGAGGGTTCCTCTCAGAACCAGCTTAGGGAACCATGAATAAAAGCAAAAAAATATTATGTCGGCAACTGCTAGTGATGAGACGTGGACTGAAGTTATCGTGTTCACCATTGGGACGTCCTGTTCAGACCATGGCCCTGCATAGAAAGATTGAGGTGGTAGAGACATTGATTAAATGGTGGCATAATAAGATGTTAAATGCAGATATTTCGTTCTGAACATTCAGTTCCTGCACATCGGGAAAAACATAGAAACCATAGACTGTGTATAAAGATGGACAATGTGACAGCTCCTGAAATGTGAGGCCAAAACATGTGGGTTGCTGCCTGGAGGTTGGCTGCAGTATAGGTCATAAACCCCGCCTCCTCCATATAAGCAGATAAGACTAAAAACAAAATACTCTTTAAATGAATTTCTCTAAAAAGTGGCTTATTTTTTAGCTTTTATTACACTAATGCTCATTTTGTTGGCTAAAAATGTAGGAGGTAGGGATGTAAACAGTTAATCGACTTAAGATCAATTGTTGTTAAGAATTTGAACAATTAAATTAAATTAGTTGTCAATTAATCGCCAGTATTTTAGTTTTGGATTTTTTTGAAGACCCTTTGACGAGTGGCAGCCTCTGCTCGGCGTGTCATTTCGGTCTCTACATGCTTGCGCATTTCTCCACTGCTCTCCGTACTATGCAGTGGAGTTCCGCCCAAACACACACACAGAGAGCGCGCATTGAAAACTGTCAAGCGACGCACTCTCAGCAGCCTAGCCATGTCGTTGACGGTGTTTGTTTTCAGGTTCTGCGTGATCTCTGTGCGCATGTAGCAGTGCACCGTCAGAATATAGTCCCAAAATAGATCAAGATAGGAGATTGCCGCATGTTAATCAGCATTTCCATTTGTGCTTGTGGTGAATACGCAGCACACATGAAGTATTTGGAATTTCTTTCTTTCTTTTTAATCAGGATGCTAGTTGAATACAACCTGTGTTCTCAGTAGCTGCCCTCACTGTAAACAAGCTGCGCACATGCCTGACTCCTGGACATGCGTCTGTGTATGTGTGCTATAAGGAGCGACAACACATTTAGACAGCAATGTTTATGTTTCTGGACAGGTAACATCTTAATGTGACTGTTCTAAAGGAGGCCCTGCTAATGTTTTTACTTGTAAATAGCCCACTAGGTTAATAAAAGATAATATTTTGTTTAGCTTTCTATTCAGGATTTATTTTATGTTCCTTATGTTTAACATGCAACAGCTAAGCCATATTCTATTCAATTGATTTTGTTATACTAGCCTACATAAATGTCATTGCCTGTACTGTATTCCCAATGGTACAATAAATCACTCATTATGGAATATTACATGCAGTTTTTCAGTAAACAATATTTAGCTTTTAATCTTAGTGAAACTGAGGGAAATTCAGACCCAGGAAAATTGCTGCTTATCAATTAATTGTTAATCGATCGATAAGGTCATTCAACTAACGATTAATGAATTAATCGATAATTTGCATCCCTAGTAGGAGGTCTTGTCACGTTCACCACCAATGCAGCAACCGTGCTACCCACTAGGTTGACAGGATGCAGAAGTAGTTGGATGTATGGATGACCAACCATGCGACTTCACGTTTCAACCACTACTATAGTTCCAAGATGGTGGCTTTTCCCAACTAAGATGCTTTGGCCTCACTTTTGTACAACGGGCAGAGGCAGAGCCATGTCATCCATCTTTATATTTCGTCTATGAGCTAGCTTACAAAAACCTTAGAGCATATCTGGATAAGTCGGAGGGTGGCAGCCACCCCAATGGGCACCACAATGACTCTTTGAAGCAATGTTTCCCAACCAGTGTGGGGAGATCATCAGGTGTGCCTAGGAAATTATCCAATTTCACTTAATTGGTCAGAAAATGATTCGTTATTTACTGTAAGTAATTTGTCTTGCAACGTATAGTGACAGGCACAACAATTAAATACCCCCTAGAGGTAGATAAGTCCTTCCATGGATCACCTTACCGTGGTGGAGGGGTTTGAGTGCCCAGGTGATCCTAGGAGCTATGTTGTCGGGGGCTTAATGCCCCCAGTAGGGTCTCCCAAGGCAAACAGGTCCTGGGTGATGGGCCAGACTAAGAGCGGTCCAAATACCCCCTTATGAAGAAAAGAAGAGCAAGGACCGTGACATCGCCCGGTATGGCGCAGCCAGGACCCCACCCTGGAGCCAGGCCCGGGGTTGGGGCTCGAATGCGAGCGCCTGGTGGCTGGGCCTTCCCCCACAGGGCCCGGCCGGGCTTAGCCCGAAGGAGCGACGTGGGGCCGACCTCCCATGGGCCCACCACCGGTGGGAGGAACCGTAAGGGGCCGGTGCAGAGTGGTTTGGGTGGCAGTCGAAGGCGGGGGCCTCGGCGACCTGACCATGGGACACAGAAACTGGCTCTGGGGACATGGAATGTCACCTCGCTGGGGGGGAAGGAGCCTGAGCTTGTGCGGGAGGCCGAGCGGTACCGACTAGATATAGTCGGGCTCGCCTCCACGCACAGCTCGGGTTCTGGAACCCAACTCCTTGAGAGGGGTTGGACTCTCTTCTATTCTGATCTGACCTTCGACCTTGTGTTTTGGACACTCGGGTGAAGAGAGGGGCTGAGCTGTCAACTGATCACTACCTGGTGGTGAGTTGGATCCGTTGGTGGGGGAAGAGGCTGGACAAGCCCGGCAGGCCCAAATGTACTGTGCGGGTCTGTTGGGAGCGTTTGGCCGAACCCTCTGCTAGGGAGATCTTCAACTCCCACCTCCGGGAGAGCTTCACCCAGATTCCGAGGGAGGCTGGAGACATTGAGTCGGAGTGGACCATGTTTTCCACCTCCGTTGTCGATGCGGCCGTCCGAAGCTGCGGCCGCAAAGCCTCTGGTGCCTGTTGTGGCGGCAATCCCCGGACCCGGTGGTGGACAACGGAGGTCAGGGATGCCGTCAAGCTGAAGAAGGAGTCCTATCGGGCCTGGTTGGCTTGTGGGACTCCTGAAGCAGCTGATAGGTATCGGCAGGCCAAGCGTGCTGCAGCGAGGGCAGTTGTAGAGGCAAAAAATCGGGCCTGGGAGGAGTTCGGGGAGGCCATGGAGGAGGACTATCGGTCAGCCTCAAAGAAATTCTGGCAAACTGTCCAGCGCCTCAGGAGGGGGAAGCAGTACTCTGCCAACACTGTATTCAGTGGAGGTGGGGAGCTGTTGACCTCTTCTGAGGGGGTGGTTGGACGGTGGAAAGAGTACTTTGAGGGTCTCCTCAATCCCACCAACACGCCTTCCGTTATGGAAGCGGAGGCTGATGACTTAGTGGTGGACTCGTTCATCACCTGTGCTGAAGTTGCCGAGGTAGTCAAAAAGCTCCCCAGCGGGAAGGCACCGGGGGTGGATGAGATTCGCCCTGGGTACCTTAAGTCTCTGGATGTTGTGGGGCTGTCTTGGCTGACACGCCTCTGCAACATCGCGTGGCAAACGGGGGCAATGCCGCTGGACTGGCAGACCGGGGTGGTGGTCCCTCTTTTTAAAAAGGGGGACCGGAGGGTGTGCTCCAACTACAGCGGGATCACACTCCTCAGCCTCCCTGGGAAAGTCTATGCCAGGGTACTGGAGAGGAGAATTAGGCCTATAGTCAAACCTCGGATTCAGGAGGAGCAATGTGGTTTTCGTCCTGGCCGCGGAATGCTGGACCAGCTCTATACCCTCCGCAGGGTGCTGGAGGGTTCATGGGAGTTCGCCCAACCAGTCCACATGTGTTTTGTGGACTTGGAGAAGGCGTTCGACCGTGTGCCTCGCGGCATCTTGTGGGAGGTGCTCTGGGAGTATGGGGTCCGTGGCCCTCTGCTGAGGGCTGTTAGGTCCCTGTATGACCGGAGCAGGAGTTTGGTTCGCATTGCCGGCAGTAAGTCAGACCTGTTCCCAGTGCATGTTGGACTCCGGCAGGGCTGCCCTTTGTCACCGGTTCTGTTCATAATTTTTATGGACAGAATTTCTAGGCGCAGCGAGGGACCGGAGGGGATCTGGTTCGGGAACCATAGGATTTCATCTCTGCTTTTTGCAGATGATGTTGTCCTGTTGGCTTCATCGAGCCGGGACCTTCAGTGTGCACTGGGACGGTTTGCAGCTGAGTGTGAAGCGGCTGGGATGAGAATCAGCACTTCCAAGTCTGAGGCCATGGTTCTCGACCGGAAAAAGGTAGTTTGTCCTCTCTGGGTGGGAGGAGAGTTCCTGCCCCAAGTGGAGGAGTTTGTGTATCTCGGGGTCTCGTTCACGAGTGAGGGAAAAATGGAGCGGGAGATTGACAGACGGATGCAGCGGTGCAGCTTCCGCAGTAATGCGGTCGCTGTACCGGTCTGTTGTGGTGAAGAAGAAGCTGAGCCGGAAGGCGAAGCTCTCGATTTACCGGTCAATCTACGTCCCTACCCTCACCTATGGTCATGACCCGGCCCCGGATAAGCGGTTGAAGATGGATGGATGGATGGAGGTAGTTAAGTGAACAAATGGATTTTTGTGTCATGCATAGTCTTTGTCTGACGGCGCAACTGCTACCTTAACTTGCAGTCAGAGAGACAGAAATGACATGCCGTTGTGTATATTAGATAAATAACATAGGGCTATGTAGTTAGGGGGGGGTGATGTGCCATTGGATTTTTTTAAAAATGTAAAATGGTTGGGAAACACTGCTTTAAAGTGACATGACAACTCTAAGAAAGAGGTTTGAGGCAACTGACCTTTCAAAATAAAATAAATTACATATATACATATAGTCCATTTAGAGGAATTGTCATGTAATACATTATGAAGGCTTCAAATGTGGCCCTGGAAGTTTGCACTGCAGGGAAGAAGAACTCTACAATGCCCCCTTTGCACTGATATCTTACTTTTAGTAGCAAATCATGTTAGCAAAAACTGGATCTGGATCTGGCCTACATTATATGCAGCAGTAGGCTATTTCACTGTATGCTAAATGGGTCACCATTGAAACATGGTCTACCATCCGTCTACCATCAATCTTTCAGAGCCACCTTAGAAGCCTTAGTGCAAGATCTGATTCTTTCTAAAACAGAGCATATTTTTAAGAGATGGGGAAAAAAGAAAGGAAATTTTCATATATGTTATCAACGGAGGACTGCATTCAGTCCACCGTCCATATTGCACAGAAGAGGTATAAGACGCAAGGCCTTATGAGAGTAGACGACATAAGGTAAGAAAAAAAAAAGAATCTAGACAAAGAAGTGATTCATAGATTCAACCTGTAGAAGATGTTGCTATGGATACAGAAGGAGGTAAGATGTGGACATGCACAGAGACAAGGAATAGAAAAGCATCTGGAGGCAAGCAAGTTGAGTTAAAAGAAAGAGTGTCGTCAGGTGGGATGTGTGTGTGTGTGTGTGTGTGTGTGTGTGTGTGTGTGTGTAAGGGGGACGGAGGGCGGGGGTGATGTTGACCTACGCTTGTCTGTGTGTGTGCAGTGTTCCCGGCCTCAGTGTGTGTCGAAGGTGTGCTGCTCCCGCTGTTAGCTGCAGAGCCGGCGGAAGCTCTGGGAATGATCATGTCAAAGGACTGCTCCGGTGGTTGCTGCATGAAGTCACAACAAGGGGGGCCGTGACAAAAACATCCATGAGGTCAGGGAGAGGGCTGTGTGTCTGTAACTGCCTACCAATTTTTACATTACACCTTTGTCTTTCTAATATAGAGTCCTTACCTTAACCTTATATGTTTGACTGGAAGTGGTGGTTGCTATTATGAGAACAGTATCTAACTTCCCTGTACTTTTATTTTCCGTTGCACATTCCTGCTACAAAATACAAAGTATTTTGTTAAGAAAAGATACATTTATGAAGTGTAACAAAAGACCTGAAATACAGTGTTCGAATTTTCTATATTTCTGCATATATATGATCCAAACACATCGGCTGATTTTCAAAGAAGACCTGACAGTGGAAGGAGAGAATCCATTCAAACAAATAAAATAGAATTGTCCCTATTGTCATTTATGTATTCAATAAAATGATCCAATATTACATATATGACAAAAGTATGTGAACCTGAAAGATTATCAGGTTAATTAAAGGCTAAATTAGAATCCGTTGTGGTGTTTTCAATCAGTGGAAGAAGACAGTGAGTGTCCAGTTTCACTGAAACAACAGTGATCCATTACAGTACACTTCTACAACAGGTGTTTTTAGAAGTGTATAATGACATAATCAAAGGACATTTCTGAGGACCTCATACAAACTGTTGTTGCTGCTCATCAGGCTGGAAAAGGTTACACAAGCATCTCTAAGAGAGAGTTTAAACTCCACAAATCCACAGACTGACAGACAGACTGTGTACAAATGGAGGGAATTCAAGTCCACTGTTACCTCTACAGGAGTGATCTATCAACAAAGATCACTCAAAAAACCAGTCATGTAACAGGCTGCAAGGTTACAAAGGAATACATGGTAACCTGTAAGCAGCTAAAGGCCTCTTTCTCATTGGCTAATGTTAATGTTGATGAATCCACCATAAGGAGAACACTGAACAACCATGGTGTGCATGTCAGAGCTGCAAGGAGAAAGTCACTGCTCTCCAAAAAGAACACTGCTGTCGGTCTGCAGTTTGATAAAAGATCATGTGGACAAACCAGCGGGCTGCTGGGAAAAAATTTAGTGAACCGAAGAGACCAGAATAGAATGATTTGACTTAAATGAGAAGCTTACCGTAATGTTGGAAGAAAGAATGACACTGCATTCCAGTATATGAACCATCTGTTAAACATGGTAGTATCATGGTTTGGTCTGTTTTACTGCATCTGACCTTCAAGCATTGATGGAACAATGAATTCTGAATGATAGCAGTGAATTCAACAAGGAAATGTCAGACTGTCTGTGAGCTCCACACAAAGTGGGTCATGCACCTTTAGTTGTTAATGCTGCACAAGGTGGTCAACATGATTCTGAAAGCAGAGGTTCACGCGTAATATTGGATCGTTTTCCTGAATAAATAAAAGACAAAGTGAAATATTTCTGTTCCATTTGTTTGATTGGGTTCTCTCACATTTATGCAGAATATAGACAATTCTACAGGGCTCAAAAACTTTCAAGCAGCACTGTAATTGCCCTTATAAACCCTATGCTTGAATGGCCTTCTAAAATGATATATATGTTGATGCTATAAATTACACAAATGGATGTCATTTTAAAAATGAATTTGTCAAGTCAAGAAAGACTCACAACTTTCTCAACAAAATTGTCAATGAAAAACATACTGTCCTGTTTAAAATGGCACCTCAAAAGGTTCCTTGTTTCCATCATAATTTGCCTACTGCAGGAAATGCTACACGCTACACTGTCTGTCACATATTCAAATGAATAGCTCTGTATAAGCACGACCACTATACTCACATTTCCAATAGCTTTGCTGATGAGAGCCAGCTCAGTGGGCTGGTACACGGAGCTACGCAGCTGACCGGTGTAGCCGCTGTATGGAGACACGGGCTTGGACCCTGCAACAGAGAGAGAGAGAGAAAAAACATCATTCTGTCTTCTATCAAACACCCTGTAGAGACAGAAGTGTAAAACAATATTGTCACGTTTCGTGGCCAAATATTTTCCTCTGGATAAAACTGTTGCCACACCGGAGTTGCCGTAGAGATAAAGCAAACACGGGGCATGGTTGGAGTGGGAATGAGTGTGCCGTGGTGTGATACAGCAGCTAGGGAGGTGGTTACACATACTCATTAACAGCGATGATTCAAAAGGTGTACACCCCAATGAAACACAGAATGTGCTGTCAACAGCACTGATGACTTTTTATTGACATTTAAGCTGAGAAGGTGAGGAAATAACTCTATATAGAAAGTTAATGATTAAGGATGCTGCCATGGAGCATTTTCATATCATACAGAAGCCTAAAATAGAAAATTATTACACTGAAGTAAAAGATGAACAAAATTTATGTGCAGGGTTTTTTTTTTACGTTTGCATGAACAAACAACACACAAGCAAAGATAAGAGATATGAAAGGTCAAATAGTGACACTTTGTTTCCATGATGAAATTAAGATGGACAGTGCAAGTTAGAATAAAGACACAATAAATAGGGAACCAAGTTCATAGTAAAGAGTCTTAATGTGTTCCAAAAGATTTTAGCATTTGTAATGTAACTGATTAGAACTATTAACCTTCTTGGAGAGTAGCTAGCCTCCTCCCCTCCATCTTTGATCACCCACACATCACTATACAGATCTTATGTGCCGGCTCAGGTCTCAGACCGCAGCTCAGTTTCTGTTAGGTCATCACACTGATGGACATTTGAGGACAGTTTGCAGTGTATTGGGTCTGTTCTGATGCTTCTATGGGATGATCAAGGTCATTGTCATTGTGCATACTGACTGAGCAGAACGGAATGTACAGTGAGGCAGGTCCTAACGTGTGCCGTGCGACCAAAGTGTCATCTGCAAAAGGAACGTTCTCACAAGCTCAAACCTAGTTCTAGTTCAAGTTTACTTAGAAACTTTTGTGACCGAGCAAATATTTGCTTTGCCAGAAAGAGTAGGAGAGTAACTGCTTTGAGCTAAATGTTAACATGGTTATTTGCATATAGCCGCTTCATGTCAGTGTCAAATCAGAAGGGAAAAGTAGGACGACTGCCAAATGAGAAACATTTTTGTAATGGAACAAGTCATTGTCTGAATTGGAAAGTAGATTTGTAAAGTCTGGAGGTTTTTGGCATTCCTTTAAAGGTCTTTTAAGGTTGCTATTTTTGAATTAGTCACGTATCTATCAGGATGCATACCTTGGTTGGGTTCATCCATAGAAAATGCCTTATTTTCCATGAACATATTCTGGGAGCTCTGTTCCTTAAGGATGGTCTCATAGCCAACTCCTCTGCTTGGGTACAGATCCTCTTCGTAGTCTTGCTGGCTATCTTCATTGTTGGTCAAACAACAAATTTCAGGAATGGAGTACATAATGATGAATGCCCAGGCATTCGAAACTAGCGCGATGGCCAAGGTGGGGTCATCCCATGTTGGACCGCCGGTTCGCTCATTGCCGTACACGTACATGATGATCCAAGCCACCCAAATACCCACTGATGACAGGCTCGTCAGGAAGATAAGGACACCTTGCTTCTTCCACTGTGAGTGCTTGCCCCCCATGATGGCCAGACTCGCCACCACCACAGCCAGGATCAGGGTCATCACATAGATCAGTGACATGACAAAGTCCTGGTTGGCAATGTTGCAAGGTGTAGCTGCGGCTTTGCTAGTTTCATTTGTGGTGCTGAGTGGGTATTGTGGATTGCGCACCACTGTGATGATCAGCCACTCTGTGTTGATGACCACCTCCACTAACCACAGTCCCAATGCCCCCAGACATAAGGCCCAGGCTTGAGGACTGGTGTTCTGCCTGGCCAGGATGTTCAGCCTCACGCTCTGCATTAGGAGGCAAGCGTAACAACCGCCAAAAAGTACCCCAAAGAGGAACCGGCGTGAAGCACAGGTGGCAAAGTCTTTCTTTACAATGAAGGCAAACGTCAGGCAGAAGAGTCCGGCAGTATACAGCAGGAAGCCAGCTTGAAGCACCACTGAGCTCTTGTAGTTGTTTTTAAGGAACGGCAGGGTGGCCAGTGCAGAGACGAACAGCACAAAGGAAAAGACAACACCAGCCGCTGCTACTGCCTCCAGCACAACGCCCCACACAGCAGTGAGGTCACACAGATTGTAGTATAGGGAATCCACATTAGGGCCACAGCCCTGAGGGGTGATATTGGCAGCCATGGAGACTGGGATGAACAGTTCTAGGACTCACCTGTTCAGATAAAGAAAGAGCAGAAAGGTTAAACAGACTCAAAGCTATCAGGAAACTGTGGTCTACACCCACTCTAGCAAATATTACACTTACATGAGTCAATACAAACACAGAAACACAAAATGTTCCAATGTTTACCTAGAAAAACGGAAATAAAAGTCACTTTACGTGGTATTCAGAGCTAGAAAGACACAGAAAGAGGCATTCAACCACCAAAAATGTCAGAGGAATGTCAAACTCTGGACTTTTTCTCAACCCTGTCGTTAACCATTAACAGGATATGTCCACAAATGTTTTTTTTAGGGCCCGAGCACCGAATGGTGCAAGAGCCCTATTGAAATGCAAGCGTTTATTATACGTATTTCTTGTTCCGCCCACGGTATCATGATTTTGACCCCCTGAACGTGCTCAAAAACTCATCAAATTTGGCACAAAATTGTCCCCCGACAAAAATCGCAACTTGACACTGTCGCCATTGGCGGGCGTGGCTGCATGGCTCTGCAGCGCCCCCTAAAGTGTGAAAATATTCACCGCAACTGCTACAGACCTGAAACTCGGTACACTGATGTATCACCTCGTGACAAGAAAAAAAGCCTCTTGGACGAAAATTCCACGATGTACAGGAAGTCCGCCATTTTGAAAAAAAACCACGCCTTGTTCCAATTTGCATACCCTGCAATTTTGCGAACTCCTCCTAGTGGAATTGCTTGATACGGCTGAAAATTGGTGCACTCGCCCTTAAGGGCTTAGGGAAGTTATCAAAAACGCAGCACTTCGTCATACGGTCGCACAGGAAATGGATGTGTTTGTGGCTGTATCTCCCACACACTTCATCCAATGTAAATGAAAAAAATCAGGCATCCTGAGCCTGTCATTCTGAACAGATTGATATGCTAATGACCACGAACTCTCATAGCGCCACCTACTGGCGGTATGAATTATGTTCAGGCTGATCCACACCTCGTATTTGAACTCCTCCTCCTAGGGAAATACTATGACGGACCTGAGATTTTGTCACCTGGTTCTGAAGACATGGCTGAGCAAAAGTTATCAAAAACGCAGCTCGATGTTACACCGTGTGGGCGGGGCATCGCCACAAAGGTGACCCTTCACCACCATAGAGAAAGCTTCTGTGTTTCTTGATTTGTTCATCCTACATGACATCAGCCCCTGCGCACCTTTTTATATCACCCCATCGTCATATGTGGGCGTGGCCACATGGCTCAGCAGCGCCCCCTGGAGTGAGATCTGCTTCCCCGTTTGACCTACAGACACGAAAATTGGTATGCATATGTATCACCTCTACACAAGCAAACGCACAGGAAGTCATTTTGAAAAAACTGCGCCATTTTGCAGTTTTCACTCCCCGCACTTTTACGAATTCCTCCTACAGGATTTCTCCAATCCACCTGAAACTTGGTCTGCTTACTCTTAAGGCATTAGGGACCAAAAGTTATCAAAAACGCAGCACTTCGTCACACAGTCTGGCCGGGTCATCCTAGGTGGATGAAACTTTACAGTCATGCTGAACATCAGACGCTGCACAGATTAACATGCTAATAGGCTACAGTCACTGCGCCACCTATTGGCCGGAGGACCTGTCTTCTGTACATGTGTGTTTTGCTGTACGCTTCTGCCCTGCAGACCACAGCTCGTGCCGGTACAGCTGGGAGAGAGGTCGTGGGCCGATGGGAGAGGTGGCGGCTGCTGGTCCCGCGGACCGCAAGGGCTGCGAGGGCCCGTCATCGCTGCTTGCAGCTTTAATTTTCTTTACATTACAACTCACAAATCAATGAGACAAAAGTCTTTAACATCATGGAACCTCTCAGTGTTTTCTACCAACATGAAGTCAAAGTGTCTCCACAGTCCACAGAGCTTGTCTTTCTGCTGTGTCTGCCTGTTTCTCTTTGTCCCCGTCAGATCCGATTACATCGAACTGAGGACAGACTCAATGCAAGATCGATAGGAGTGTGGTGGCGGAGGACGTTTGGTCTTTCTGACTTCTGTTATCACAACAAGGATCTTTCTAGAACAAAGATACCGACCTTTTTCTGTTTCTTGCTGCACTCAGATTTGGTGCATGTGTTAATATTATTTTTGGGTGTGACCTCTAATAACACTGCTGCTGTTGCCATGGAGACCTCAAGGACTCTCTGATACCATGATTGCAACGCAGAATCATAAGTCTGATTTTCATAACAGTAAGTTAATTTAAAAAAAAAAAACACTGCAGCACAAAATTTGACAGAAAATATATTTTTTGTTACTTATTTATCTAATTTTTTGACTTATTTTCTCACATGACTAAGTGTTAACTATTGGCACCGGTAACAACTCAGGTATGCTCTGAATTTGTTTATGAAACTGAAACTCAGTAAAGTAGAAAAGCTTCTGATTAAATAATGCATGTCATTTATGATGTTATGAATTCCAACTTTTAATTTAATTAGTCAATACTGTGAAATACCCTGTCAATAGGAACAGATAGAAGCCCAGTGTCATTCAATAAATGAAATAAACTATAACCATAAAATGACAATCATGATAAGAATTTAAATCTTGACTTAATAAGAATATTAAGGAGATAAGAAAACATTATTTATTTATTAATAAATATGTCAATAGGCCTATGTCAATTCATTTCTCTGACATATATTCAGAATACAGCAGTTTAGAAATTTTGTTATTATTATTTTTTACAACCTATGTATAACTTATTTTTACTGGCACAAACGGTGTTCCATACATAAAACAACCTATTTTCGACAAAAACAAAAACAAAAACAAAAACTGAAATCTAATTTAGCTACAACAAACCGTCAGTTCATGAAAGAAACATGTTAATCATCATTAATGTGAGTGTGTGAAGAGTTAAAGCACCTGGATGTTGTTGTTGAAGACTTCACCTCGGAGCGGATCGTGGATCTCCACCTGCTGCAAAACGCGCCCGAAACGGTTCGTGTGAAAAAACAAACCCACAACAGCACAAAGACTTCAATGAAGCGGAGGATAAAAAGTTTATCAATCCTTTAACGGGCGTTTCCTCACGACGTGACCGCTGTGGTGCTCTCTCTTGCTCTCTCCCTCCCGCTCTCTCTCCCTCTCTCTCTTTCTCTCACACACACGCATACACTCCTTTTTCATCACATTACACCGCCTTACGTTCACTTCCGGGACACTAAACCACACCCTTAACCTAAAGGAAACCCTTAAACCATATCTGTATTGACCCTCAGATTACAGGCCATTAAAACCCTTTAAATAAGGACAAGATGAGTAATACAAGCAAACATTTTTATTTACATTTTCTTCATCCTCTCAAAAACCCCTTTTCATAAAAAAAGTATTATTTTTATTTTATTTTATTTTATTTTTTACTTTTGGGTAAGAAATAGGTAATAGGGGCATCCTTAAAAAAGAACAAATCAAAACATTTCATGAGCAGATATGAATCAAAAATAGATTCATAACTTTTAGGCCTGTAGTCTAAATGCTTATAGAGCTATAGCTCATGTGTTTTGGCCAGGCAGTGTTAATGACTATTATTGAACAATAATCCAAGCTGTTAATTTCCATCCTTGAGCTTGTTTTGAGAGGAGCCAGAGGAGGTGCTTCAGGTACAGGATGTCTATAATGTGACTTCGGAGAAATTATACGTATCTCTGAGCCACCTGGGAGCAGCTCAGGATCCCCCAGGAGCAGCTGGAGGAAGTTGCAGAGAAAGTATTGACCTAGAACATGAGTAGTACCAGCAACAAGGTGGTTAATTATTTCCTGTTTGTCAAATCATGTAAAGAACACATCACTTTCTCTATCATAACAGCATCGAATATGATGTAGTATTCAGTATTTCTAGGGTGTATGTCAGTTTTTGCTTTTTATTTTATGTCTGTAAATGAACTCATATAATATTATTACTACGTATTTTTATTTATTCTTACTATGCCTAAAATAAGTCTATTGTCTTTTATCTTAGTTTAGTTGTATACAAAGTCTTGCGAAGGGAACTCGCAAAGTAAGAATTTCATTGCTCAGTGTAACCTCTGCTGTGCATTTGACAACAAACTTCTTGAATCTTGAATCTAATATAACTTTGAGTGGACTATAGAGACATCTGGTGGCCAATGTCACAAATTCACCTGCAGGGATTGGGTACGTGAGTAGTCTCAAATAAAGAAAATTCAATTTTTAAAATGCTTCACTGTATATTAACAGAGTTTTTGTAGTGTTGAGAAGTATATATTTCTCTATATGTTAATGTATGGCAGCGCAACTGACTTATACACAATTTAATTCAACTCAATTTTATTTGTACAGTGTCTCTTACAGTAAACATTGTACAGAAACCTGACCCCCATGCAAGCACAAACAGTGGCACAAAAACTTTTAACAGGAAGAAAAACCTTAAACATGATCTGGCACATAAACGGGGGAAAAGGAGGAGCCGAAAGACAGAGAGAGTAAGAGGGGGGAGAGAAAAAACATGCAGCATTCATTACATCACTACTTCCCAGTAGATCCTGGGTCCCCCCAGCAGTGTTAGGCTATAGCAGCATACCTGCAAATTGACTGTAGCTTTAATTGGAGGCCCAAGCACACTAGCTAACTAACTGTAGGTGTTCGTTCAATAGGAATGTTTAAGTTAAATCATAATGGTGGACGTGGCATCTGTGTCCTCAACCCAATTTGGAAGCTGGTTCCAAAGTAGATGTTCCTGAAAGCGAAAAGCTCGCCCTCCCATTTTACTTTTAGCAATTCTGGAAACCACAACCTGCACTCTGAGACCGGAGAGTTCTACAGGGATTATATGGTCCTATTGGGTCCTAGAGGTATGACACAGCTGAAGTCAATGAATACAAAATATAACAGGAGAAATATGCAGCTTCTTCTGTGTTGCAATGTTTCTGTTGGCCCAAAGGGGGCAGCAAGTTTATTTTTATTTATGTCATACTTTGGCATAAGTATGACTACAGGTACTGATAAAGAATCATGCATCCTGACCTAAACCCAACATGATGCATACAGCTGAATTTCTCCCCTATGGATCAATAAAGTATTTATCTATATATAAAGCATTGCTCATCTATGTGTGTCTCTTTGTGTATTAGACCTGCAATAGACTAGTGACTTGTCCACAGTGTGCCGTGTCTCTCCCTTGACAGCTGGGATAGGCTCCAGCCCCCTGGGAACTTGCACTGTATTGAGTTGGGTTAAGATGATTGATAGAGGCATGGTCTGTGGGGACTGTCTCCCTGCCTCAAGCGTCATTACCAGACAGCTATTGAATAAGTGCTGACAGCAGGTGAAGATTTTGGTGTGTGTGAGGGTTTAGTCAATGATTAAAAGAACCAGGACCCACACTTGTTACTCAGGAGCAGATTTTTCCTGCTTCATTTGTCTGATACCTACAGAGTGGATTTTTGTTTGGACGTTCATTCTCTCTTCCCAGCCCCTCCATCTGGCCCTCGCTGGGAGAACATAACGCTTTTAACCTTCCATTCTCTATAATTAAGTCCTCCACCTGGAGTCTGACACTTGTATTGGAGCTGAATTTCTCTTTTCGCTTCCTTTGTGGCCATCAATTGTCTATTTTCAGATATAGATCACAAACATGTGACCTTCACTGTGTCTCATTCCTGAGCTCATCCTACATTAGGTCATCTTTAAGGCTGTCTATTGACTGATTTTGAAATCCCCACAGAGACATTAGAAGTGAAGGACTGCTCATTCTAAGGCTCTACAAGGACAAACTCATCAGTGTTTTTCATTCTATTTTATATGTTTTTTAGACCATAAACCAAAGCAAATTTTCTGTGACTGCTGTAATGCATTGCATAGACACATGTATACAACCTGTTTTATTCAGTGCTGCTTAAAAGTGTGTAAATATTCTGTATTTCTGCATAAATGTGATCAACAACAGTGATCTATCACAGTCTGATCTTCAACGTGTGTTTGTAGAAGTGTATAATGACATAATCAAAACACATTTCTGAGGACCTCATACAAGCAGTTGTCGCTGCTCTTCAGGCTGGAAAAGGTTACACAAGCACCTCTCTGAAGAGTTTGGACTCCACAAGTCCACAGACTGACAGACAGACTGTACAAATGGAGGAAATTCACTCCACAGGAGTGATCTATCAACAAAGATCACTCCAAAAACCAGTCATGTAACAGACTGCAAGGTTACAATGACTTAATGATGGAACAATGCATTCTCAAGACGAAAGTGGGTTATGCAGCCAGACACTGAATAATGGGCTAAAATTCCTCCAAGTCATTGTGGATTGTGGAGATCACAGGTGATAATAAAAGCAAAAGTTCACATACTTTTGCCACTTACACATATGTAATATTGGATCATTTTCTTATATAAATAAATAAATGACAGTATGAAGTATCTTATTTGTTTGACTAGGTTCTCTTTTTCTACGTTCAGGACTTCAACTGATGAAAAATTGACTAATGTTTTGGGTAGTAGAAGTATCAAAAATTCCACAGGCTTCACAAACATTTAAGCTACACTTAATTTCTTCAGAAAATCTGAAAAAAAACAAATCTTTATTAGACATAAAAGTGCAAAATCTGTGTTAAACATTTATTTTATAAAACTCTTCTCTTGTGCTTAAAGACAGGATCACTCTGCAATTAAATGACAATCAATTCAAAAACAATGTAAACATGAAGCTACTTCAGCTACAGCATGTCAATATCTCCTGCTCCTTTTTACATTGTCTACAAATAGGAGACGGTCACTCTGTGTGGTTTACATTTAAAGGCTTGTGGCACCTGCAGGAAGTGCTAAATAGGAGCAGATTGGAGGAGGGGGGCATCACCAGGTGTTTGAACAGGCACAAAGAACAGGTGGCAGGCAGACGGGTGGGGATGTGTGGCTGCTGGGGTTTACAGTCCTCATCACACCATCAGCAGCATTATTAAACCCAATGCCTGCTCTGACATTGCATCATGCCTCTAAATGTTTAATCTGCCCCAACCCCACTGCCAGAGGTCACCATCAGTCACTACACGCTGCCCCACCCCCTCTGTGTTATTGTCAGGCAGCAGGAGACATCTTCAAAGATATGGTGGTATCTGCATCTGCGTACGAACTCTCAGAACTCAGCGTGGGTTGACATGAGCCAGGGACACTGGGGTAGACTAACACTGTATCTCGTACTGTTACTACAAATACAAAGTGGGGACTGAAGGTGGACCAGAGCAGGCAGGTGGCTTACATTGGAAACTTTAAACCTGATTTTGTGCAGTTACATTGAAAGGGGCACAAAACCAGCAAATTAAGACAACATCATCATAACATATGACAATATATGTCACAACACAACACATTATGATGTGTTCTCATCATAACACACATAAATGCCACATTTGGTCAATATTATATCAGCCAGATATGACACATGGTTATACTAACATGGATGTATTGCCTGACATCATCCGGTCATGGGACCGATACAACCACACAAGTCTGTGGAGTTTTAGTGATCCCGGGGGTTGGTGTCCACATAATACTATGAGTATTACCTTTACCCCCCACCCCCCTGAACATGTAGAGATGTGGTTGGAGAAATATGCGCATAAGTTCCATTTTCAAGGACTGACATATCAACCTCCAGCGAGGACTAGTCTGGTTGTCAATCTACCTACATCATGTACTTATTGGATGCAGTTTATTCTGTGTCCATTTATACAACCTCCCTGGAACCCACTTGCATAAATGCGGTTCTATAGTGTTAGGTAACCTTATGTTATTTAATTGAACACACATACCTACATAGTAAATCTCTACTAGAAGGTTTCAATAATTGAGCTCTTGGTGGAAATGTTCTGCACGAGTGTGCGCCTTCTTGCGTGTCTCTGTGTGTTTGTTTAGCCAGAGCTGAGGCCATGTTGGTTGGTGATGTTTGAAGAGCAGGGTCTTCACTCCTAACAGCCAGCTTTCATTTGCGGCTCCACCGAGTTGCATTTCATGAAAAATAAACACTTGCCCCAGCAGCTAGAGACGGATTTCCTTGCTTGATTAGCTTTGCTCAGTAGGGCGGATTGTCTTCTGGGGTATTCAGAGTCATTTGGAGAAAAAGCAGCCAGTTCAAACTCTTATTAACTACAATCTGACATCCCCAGAAGAGGTGGATTTATTACTCTTAGTAACAGGCAACAAGTGGTCATCTAATTTTTTTCTTCTATGCCCGTATCTATTGACAGAATTAATCACAAGTTTTTGGTGACAATATAAAAAAATTCTACCAAGTATGGTAATACTTTTATTTTGTCACATTCTTTTTAAGAAAAATAAATACGCTGTCATCTTATCTTTACATGGACAAACAACAGCAGGTCACATATTCTAAGACAAAAAATATACTTATTGTTTGTCAAGTACATAGCAGGCCCTCAGAGAGAGAGCTCCAGGCGGACTGGCTGCTGTCCATAGTCATAGCTGGAACACAGTGTGTGTCCCAGGGGTCAAAAGTGCTCTGAGACCGTGGGATGATGGGTGTTTTGGATTAAGAGAGAGGGGCGCGGGGTCACGAGGGCTTTCTGGCCCTGCGAGGTGACAAGGGGGTGGAGTCCCGCTGCGAGCGCTTGTTGTTCCCACTGTACAGAGAGGAGATGGAGGCGTTGGTGGGGGCCTGCTGTTGGGGCAGAGCTCGATGAGGGTACAGTGGACCTCCCCTGAGTAGAACGACATCCCGCACGGCACCACGGAAAGGCTTACTGACGAAACAGTAGAGGAAAAAGTTGACGGCCGTGTTGAGCATGGCCAGCATATTGGACAGATCGTAGGCCAGGTGGACGCGCCAGTCTCTGTGAACGGAGGACACGTACAGGTGGTAGATGACGACTACAGTTCTGGGCGCCCACAGAACGGAGAACACAGAGGTGATTGCCAGCAGCATTGCTGTAGTTTTCCCTAGTCTTCTCGGAGGCGCAGACTTGGGGCCGCGCTCCTCCTGGGAGCACTGCTGCCTCTGTCTAACCCTCAGAGTGTGGATTATCAAAGAGTTCAGCACCAAGAAGATGCTGCAGGGCAGGAAGTAGATGATAGTCACGTGCGTCCATATGAGGACAGTGTCCATCGCAGTGGGTGGGAGGCTGTTCCTCCACACGTCCGACCACCAGAAAAAAGGCACGCCCGATGCGAGCGATAACATCAGCACCACTAAAATGATCTTCCTGGCTCGAGCCGGGTAGCTGATCTGCCGGTGGAGAAGCGGGTGGCACAGCGCCACGTAGCGATCCACTGTGAGGGGCACGGTGGACCAGATGGAGGCATGGTTTGCGGCGAACTCTGCAGCACTGACGGAATGTAACAGAAGCGCGGGGACGTCACGGTGAAAAACAGCCGTCTCTAACAGAAAGCCGACAAAGATGATGAAGAGCTGGGACAGAATATCCGAACCTGTCACTGCCAAGAGGTAGTAGTACATAGTTTTCTTGGTGCGGCATGCCAGTCTGGTTAAGGCCACCGCTGTGAGGATGTTCACTGAAACAAAGCAGAAATTATGCCTGTAGGTGATCAGACAAACGTCAGATTTATAGTGGTTCAAGCCATTGATTGTACAACACAATGTGCCTCCATCTTATGTCGGACATCTTGTCAGCAGCTGATCTTTCCTCTCAGACCCCTTCATGTGTACAGCTGTTGACTCTGGCCCTTAGATTCATTTCCCGTAGGGGACAATTATGCGACTTGACCCAGAGGTCATCTGAAAGCTGTGGTGATGCATCTGCTTGTTTTGAACACCTCTTTGTGTAAATCACCGCTGGATCAATACCAAGACACCAATGACTAAAACAATGAACAGGACAGTGCTGAGAACATGCTGATCAAGTTAAATTTGTTCATTTTGATTCAAATGACAGACCGGAGTGATGGATGAATACTCATAAAGTCAAACAAATAGATTATCAGTTGATTATAACCATCAGTTTGAGCTAGAAGTGAATTAGAACACCCGTAATCTACCACTAACTCACTTCTGTATTGATTTCTACAGCTTTGCTTCTTCTGTGCTCAGTTTACGTTATGCAGCTGTGTACCTGGTACTCCCACACAGAGCAGGATGCTGTAGTAGATAACGGGGATAAAGCCCAGGACACATTTGGACCTTTGCAGCTCCTCAGGTGTTAGGCCCAGCTCCTGGTGGCTGGACGCTGTCACATTGGGCCAGTCGATCATGACCTTTGTGCTTCCCCTGGAGAATAAAAAAATGTCAGAAAAGTCAAGGAGACAATACAAAAAAACAAAGGTCTTCCTGTTTTTGGCACATGTGTGTGCAGAAAATAACATGCAAGTCTATTCATCATGGTTATGTTCTTGCATTACTTTTCCTGTTAAGGTTAAGGAAAATGTTTTAAATCATTGTCTTTGTTACCATGGCGAAAGTAACATGCTCTTATTTGGCCTCATGTGACAGTTTTATCCAAATAATGCTAAGCCTTTAGCAGCGTTAGCTAGAAGCAAACTTGTCCCATCTGCAGCAAGCTTCCCTGCCATTTTCTTGGTTACCATGGCTACCATATCACATTGATCATACACAATATTCATACAACCACATGTTTGTGGATGCACTGATTAATAATTTTGAAGGTCAAAGATTACTGTGACCTCTCAAAACACATTTTCCCATCGGATTTTCCACACTCGAACAACCGCACTGTTGCACTGAATGACAACTTCTTTTACTTCTTCCACTAACTTGAACTGCTGAAAACAGTCCTAGTACTTTCTTCTGTTTGGCTAAAAACTACAGTGCCCAGCTTCTTTATAATATTACAAACATTGTATTGAGGAACATATGTATGTGTGTTTTTCTTCACAGATTTATGACCTCAGCTGGAAGCATGCAGCTAAGAGCCACAGACAGCGTTGAGAGACGAGGAGTTATGTACTGTTGCTTTTGGTCTTTTTGTGTAACTCAGATGGATTTAAATGACAGATAAGGCAGCATGTGGTTTTTGGAGCACTTTGCACTCTTTTAATTTACCCGCTTTGAAATGACAGACATCAAATATCTGATGTTGATATATTTATTTGAGGTCCTGAGACCAGACCAGACACAGACGACAGACTATTTATCTTGCATTATTTGCATGAATATTTGACGTGAAAAGCAGTTTGATGGTGCTACATACACTAGTAAACAACAAATATGTTGGATAAACAATGTTTGCCTAGCTAAAACTTAAAAAAAGCAAGAACAGATGGGCAGACAGCTCCCAGACCCTCCCATTGGTCATTATCCTCCCACCTACCTAATTTAACCTTTTCACCCCGGTGTCATCCATCCTGTTTTTCTCCTTCTCATCCCACTCTCCTAATTTACTTCACTCATCCATGAAGCCATTTTTGGACCTTGTTATCTCTCAACCTTTCAGCAGCAAACCATTTGTAGGATGCTCAACCAACATAAACATCACCACGGAGCTGCAATCACGTCATTCATTCGTCATTCATTCACACAACATAACAGTTGGTCCCATTTAATTACTCACATTGTAAACACGATTTATGTTCCCCAAACCATTTCATGCACACACTCTATGACTGGTAAACTTTTACGGCCCGTGTCAGGAATGTGATCATAAAATTTAGGAGCATCGAATAGCTTAATGGATGGCTGCTTTAAATTACCTTGGCACAAGCATGGATCGAAAAGCAACAAGGTATAACATGTCTGTGAGGCCATGTTTCTACTAAAAGCTGTTTAATCTTTTAATTCCAGGAATTAATTAATGTTTGAAAAAAAAATCCAGTGTTCTTTAGCCTTTTACCATCAACACAAAACAATGGTAGATGGAAGAAGTACTAGAATAGCTTTAGATGCCAATGGAGGTCAAGATGAACTTTTAAGATGTCCTCACAAAAATAATGCCACATCATTGATAGTCATAGTTTTCCTTTAAAAATGTGTTTTAAGATGACCTTTATCTAACCTCTTACCCTCATAATAGGATGGTACTGGGAAATAAGATCATATGATCCTTTAACGTAAACATAACATTATGTCATATATGCCATGTATGCCTTGCCATACATGTATTTTTATGTCGAATGAGGTTGTTGTATTATCAGCCAAATGTGGTGTTTTTTTTGTGAGGACGCATTGAAATATGTGCATGTGATCCATTTTAATGGATTAAGAAGGGTCTAACTTTACATTCAAAATCTTATTTTGGCACAAATATGAGCTGGATATGAATTAATTAAGATTGCTTTGTTTATTAAAAAACAACTCAGATTTCGCTCTTTGTTTTGGAAGATGATCCCATGTGCTGAGATATAGGATGTCCTATACAGTATTAATAGGTGCTTTGCTCTCATCTCAGGACAAAGCACACCACCTCTTTGCTTATGTTTTTTATACAGGATAGGCTGCATAATGGGGATTTAAATGGTAGCTTATATGTCCTGTACTAGAACAAGATTTATAGATATGATGCAGTATGTAATCTTATTTCACCTTGCAACGTTTCCGGATAAAACACAGACTAATATCGCAGCACAGCTTGACCTGAACTTGAGCACTGCTTCATAATACTACGCAAAAAAGCTACAAAAAAAAAGCTGAACGACTACCGCAGACCTGCAAGGTCCGTCATTTGTAAGACACCTGATCTGTTTCCTGATGAGCCTCACTGAAGACCAGCGGTGAGAAAGATGATCGTTTTAAATGAGAAGGTCAAAAGGTTGCTAGCAAAACATGGCACAAGGGAACAGTAATGACTCCGGCCAATCTATAATCCAACAAATATCTTTTACACCTACTAAATCATAAAGCTTGGAGAGTGCTGTGTGCCTTCTACCTGAAAGATTTCCCGTGCAGACGACTGAATCGACACCTTGGGTCCCCTGGGTGCTGCAGATTGTGGAAATGGAAATGGAGCTGTACTCACTCCGGAGGTGTTGTATTAAGTCCTATCTTTCCAGTCATGTTACACTGGGGAAATGAAACAGACTTCTCCAGTCAGCAGACAATACCCCCCCTACAAGAAGCTCATCAGACAGAGGCATGTATCTTCTTAAAAGTTTTGGATGGGTTTCCCGGGGTTGACATGCAGCTGGAGGCCAACAGGACACAGCTCTGCAGGGTTTTCAGTGCCCGAGAAGCTAAACTGAACTCTGCCTCTGCTCCATTTAATTATTCATCAAGAGACGGTGCACCTGAAACAACACTGCCGAGAGATAAAGGGTGCTGCCAGCAGAACTGAACAGCAAACGTATCACTGTTTCACATGAAGGATGCTGTTTGCTGTATATGGTTGAAAGAGGGAGGTTTCATCTTGGATGCTGCACAAGGAAAAGTATGACAGACTGAAGTGGAAAAAAAAAAGATGCAGATCATGACTGAAGCTCAACCTCCCAAGTCCAAAATCCTGACCCCCCTACGGTCAATGCAGTTAAGAAGACTGAATCCAGAAGTGCATTCTGGCAGCAGAATTTACACACCAACATGATGACAAACGTCTACTTCTTAGAAGATTCCAAGGGTGAAAAAAAAGGAAAACACTTGAGGTCAATTATGAAATAGTTGGAAGGAAATCCAGATCTGCATCCCTGAATAACTTATCCAATGAGCGTGCAGCTTGCAACATCTGTGATGGATAACAGCTCTGAATCGAAACATAATTCTTTTACAACAAACACTTGTGCACGTACAGTGGAGCCTTTTCCTTAGCTTTGTGAGGTTGGTCTCACTTACCTTCACATTAGGTTCTCACAGGGACTCCCCACCCGCCGGTCCTCTGCACCGTTGTTCCTCCTCCCCAGTGGCTCCTACAGAGTCCCTCTTGGACACCCGCTGAGGAGACGATGAGGAACAGGAGGAAAAGTGGAATCCGGGCAGCCAGGCACATCACTAACAAGGAGTGAGCAGAGAGTGAGGAGAAACGAGGCAGAGGGGAGTAAAAAAAAGAAAAAAAAGGAAGGGGAGGGGAGGGGACTGGTCTATGAATGAGGGAGGAAACAGATCAGAAGGACTGAGGAGGGTGCAGAAAAAAACCACATAAAGTCTGTCAGGAATTAAAAAGCAGTAATATTTCTTGCAGAAGCATTTAATAGGGATTTAAGTCTGAAATGTGTTCATGCTGGAATAATGATTAAAAAATACACTCAGAGCTGTCAGACTAATGCTGTGTCCAATTTCCAAACCATATATTGCACTGTATCACCACCAAGCTGTAGGACATTTTCTAATTATTAAATGATGGATAATGTTTGACCTACTATAAAGAAAAGCAAAAATGTCTTTATGTCTCCCTGTTGGCTGCCTGCAGAGACATATCATCCATCTTTAGATATGGTCTTATGCATGCAATGAATCGTTTAGGAAACCAATACTGAAGTGTAGTTACTTCTGCGGCCTCTTGGGGGCTTGAGTCACACCCAAATATAGCCTGGTACAAAAACAGTTTTGGTCTCTATAGATGTTCAAACTTTCGGGACCCTATGGATGACATCATAGAAAGTTCGTCCATCTTTTCTACAGCCTATGGTTCCATCAGATATAGTTAGCAGCTTGTTTGCACATTTGAAAGTCATTAGCTGCAAACTTGGCTGAAACAGAAGGAAAAAGCAACCCGCCTCCAAGAGATGGAGACGGTCAAAACCAAGAAGAAAACCCATATTGACAGGAAGACTCGATTAAGGTTCCACTGAAAGACTGCCAGTATCATGGTGTTTCAAGGACAGCTGGGTTTTTAATCCATAGAGATTTTGTACAATCTCTCCGGCGCCTAAAAACAGTCTTTATTCTCATTTTGTGACTTTACTGTAAAGTCTTGGGGCTAAATGGTGACCTATGGATGATGCGAGTGCCATCTAGAGTCTAGATCTTAAGATCTTTCAAGATCTTTACCTAAACCCAACCCTGTTTTTTTAACACTTAACCATAACCACTTGTTTTAATGCTTGACCCAAACTGTGAGTCAAAAGAGAAAGTTGTGCACAGTCATAAAGCACTTCGCTAAAATAAAGCAACAGTGGAAAGTGTAGAGACAAACCCCTGGGTGAACACCACAACAGGGTCCTAGCCACCTCCCACCCCTCCAACCTCCTATAGGATGGACTTGTGCTGCTATATTGATCCCCAGATCAGATAATGTCAACCATGTCTATTGTACACAAAAGATGCCATCTTGAAACCAGACTACTAACTTCTTCCTATTTTGGTCTCAATGTATCAAAAAAACAATAAAATAAATGTATGTATGGCCTAACATGCAGCCAACCACCAGGGGGCAATTCAGATGTTTTGGCCTCACTTATAGGGAGCTGTCATGTCATCTATCTTTACAATGCAAATAATGAACCTAGCAGCTGATGATGATGCACAGACACGACTCATTATTGATCAGACCCGAGCAAAGAATGCAGAGGGAATAAATTATTGTTTCACGAAGCCATCATATTTTCCTTTTATGGACAGGAATCACCTCAGAACTTGATTAAATGTGCATGCAGTAGTAGTAGCAGGTTCCAAAGGTCTGTATGTAAGAGATACAGTATATGTGGTACATAAATACAATAAAGCATCTGTATGTCTGCTATCAAAACACTCCTTGTATTAAACAGCATAGCCAAAATAAAACACATTTGGTTGCTAATACATCCATCAGATATGACACATGGTTACATTTAAGCATAAACAGAATATATGATCATACTGACGTCTTCCGATCATGGGACCGATACAGGCGCGAAAGTCAGTGTCAGGAGGCAAGTTGGAGTACGTACGGGATAACCGTTCCTTCCATGGTCACTATTTTCAACTACCATCGCAATTAGTCCACATCTTCATGAACACACAGAGATTTTTGGCTATAGAAATACGGCCATGTGAGCTGTTTTTGTAAAGGGCGAGCTGACTTTTAAATTGTGTTTTCACCTTTTTATAGCCTTTGTCCCTTTTGCCATTTTTGGCTACCATCACGACGAGTCCCCACCCCCATGAACATTCAGAGATGAGGTTAAAGAAATACACCCATATGTTCTGTTTTGAAAGACATTTTATGTTTACTTGTTAGGACGGGTTGATATTAGCATAACCGGCTAATGAATGAGCCTATTATTTAGAAATATGGCAATTATTCTAGAACAAGAATAAGCACATTAGCAACTGCACTCAAGAGAGTTAACACTGGTAAGACAACTCTAAATGAGCCCAGAGTAGAGCACACATTACTCACTGAGCCAATTTCACACCTGCAGAGTCTATTGACATTAACTTAGATTTATACTTTAACTTTGTCTGCTGCTGGAAAACAAATGCAGCTGTCAGAGGACCAAAGAAAAGAGAAGGCAGAGCTAATGGAGCTGCCGCATTGAGATAAAGTAGTGCCAAGGCTGAGCCCATCTCACGGGTCACCTCCTTCTGGACTTCTGCCATAACCACAGCTCTCCAGAACTGTCACTCTGCACAGCTTTCAGGCAATAAGGCTGAAACACGAGCAGCCTCAGACAAACACACTTCTTATCTATGCACTCTCGTGTGACTGATAACACTTTGTTCCACGTGATATAATTGCATAATGTGCAATATGCAACGTGTAAATTAATCAAAAATAATTTGTGCAGTTAACTCGCAGGGCTGCAGCGGTAACCCTGCAAGCCACCATGACTGTGTCTTTTTTGTTCTGGTCATACCAAAGCAGTGACTTTATCTACGCTGATTATTTAGGACCTGGATCTGACATTTTACAGTAAAGTAAATAAGCCCTTAATGATAACGTCATTATTGATGTGATTACAATGTTAATTTAGACACATCAATGTGGACAACACAATCAGGCTCAAGGGCATCATTAATAATGACATAGTGGTAGGCAAATAGCGACCCATGGGCCTAATTTGGCCCTATGACAGAAATATTTGGGCCCTGAAGCCTTACTTTTTTACATAGAAAAGTAAACATAGGTCTTTCAATAAATGTGAATGTAACAGTAGAAAAAAAACTTTAACATCAGAGGGATTTTTTTCCTTCTCTTTTTTGTTTGTGAGGTTTATCTAAGTGGGTCATGTTTATAAGTTTAATAGACTGGTTGCAACCGCTCTGCTCTCTAGTGGATGCAGAATGTAAATACAGTGCACACCCAGGCTCATTATAATTAGGTATGTATTTTACCTGTTAGTGTTGTGGTTGATTGGTGTGGAATATTGTGCTTTCTGGCTCTCACAAGGACAGCCCAAGCAAAGAAAGCGTTACCTCTGCTGCAGAGGAAAAGTTCATTAATGTCACCAACCTCAAAAACAACAAATGAACAGCACCTCAGATCAGAGCCTGCATAAATTCAAGTAGCAGACACATCTCAACATCAACTGTTCAGTCAGAGGAGACTGCGTGAATTAGGTCTTCCTGTTCAAATTGCGACTCTAAATTACCCATAGGTGTGATTGTGGGTGTGAATGATTGTTTGTCTGTGTATGTTGCCCTGTGATGGACTGGTGACCTGACCAGGGTGTACTCCACCTCTCGCCTGTAGATAGCTGGGATAGGCTCCAGCTCCCCGTGACCCTGTACAACAGGACAAAGTGGGTTCAGATGATGGATGGATAGGTGGGTGGATGGATGAATGGATAGTCAAATTGCTTGAAAAAAACACTACTGAGGAAGAAACAACAAAGCGAGAAACACAAGGAATGGACATTTGACCAGTAGAAATCTGAAAAACAGATGAGTCGAGATGATTTTAGATATTTTGTTCTACCCTCTATGTCTTTGTGAGATGCAGAACAGGTGAGTGGAAGGCACACTTAACCAGCATGGCTACCACAGCTATTCTGCAGAGACATGTCATCCCATCTGGTTTGTACTTAGTGGGACCCCAAACACACCTCCAGGATATGTATCTGACCAAACATGAGAGTGAATGAGTGCTGACTCAGAATGACCTGACCTCCACAATCACATGACCTAAACTCAACTGAGATGGTTTAGGATGAGTTGGAGTGTAGAGTGAAGCCAAAACAGCTAACAAGTGCTCAACAACTCTGGGAAATGTGTTCCTTCATACTGTTGATGTTGTTTATTAATCTACAATTTAGGATATAATAAAAATGAAGAAAAACATTGAATACGTAAGGATCCAGAGTAACCTGGTTACTCTGGATCCTAGTTATCACCAGTTTGGTTTCAGTTTTTGTATTCTGAATGCACTGATCAGGAGTTTTAGTAAAAAATCCCAAAGAGACTATTGATTGTGTAACTTACTCCCCCATCCAAAATGAAGCGTGCTGTAGCCCGGAGCTATGAATTAATTGACACTGCCCATGTGTCACGCACTTGTGCTGAACTGGGTAAACATACTGACACACATAACCGCACATGGAGTCTGTGTAATGTTACACTATACCTGGAATAGCAACTGAGACAACTAACATTATCTACATTAATTTAATTTGATCACCACTTCAACCTTTTTACAGTGTAGTTCACACCTCACATCTCAGCTGTTCTTCATCCCCTCTGCAGCCTCCTCACTCAATTGATAGTAGCATGATACCCAAGGATAGGAAAGTCAGGATCAAAAGGGTAGCCATGGAAACAACCCCGACCCGTTTCCACCCAATCGATGGCAGAGGTGGTGGTGGTGGGGCGGAGTGGTGAGAAGAACCCCCTGTCCCACATTCAGACCCCACATATCCTCCACAGTGACTGCAGCAGGAAGCAGAAATCCAGAAGCAGCGAGAACAAGCAGGAGGAAAGATGGTGAACCGAGTCCATTGCATCCATGCTGGGATGATGTTGCTGTTGGTCTTCCTTCAGCTGGAGGCTGCAGCAGCTGCAGGTGAGATACATTTTAGTTTTATTTAAAGGCTTCACCCACACTTTGAACCAGTAGATGTACAAAATTCAATTCAGCCAAGGGGGTCAGTTTTGCCCTTTTTCTTGACTGAAAGGGAGACATAGGCAGGTATTTTGGATTGTTAGTTACATGAGTACAATGCTGTATACAGATCACACTACAAAACCCAAACAGGTTACATGTGGAGCACCACAGGGTAGCTCTTTAGGGCCACTTAGTTTTCTATCTCATTTGGTTTTAAGAGATGCACAAACCACTATGTATGCAGATGATCTTACAATATATATGTGTGTGATAATAAATGTGTTTAATGTAGAAAAAACAAAGTCTATGGTGATAGGCTCATGATTTCAATTCTAATTTAAATTAAGAGACCAGAACTAAAAGTGATGATAAATAATATCATTGTACAAATGCAAGAAAGGAAGACACTAAATGTTTGGGTATAGGTCACATTCAGTCTAATGTTGTGTTTGCCAATTGCTAGACAGAGACACTTTTTTGTTCAATTTCATTAGCAATATTAGTGATAAGGTCACCAAGGGTTTTGTATGAAAGGTAAGTCGATAATTATTCTAATATGAGCATCTTTAGTAGCATTTTTGTTTGTTTGTTTGTTTGTGTATGTTGGTACTAATGCAGATCCTAATAAAGAAAGAAAGTAAAAGAAAGAAAGAATGAAATGTTGGAACAGTAATGCCTGACTCACTATGAGTAGATATTTGTATGGGGGTGGAGAAGGAAGTGTCAGACATTTATTGAGAAGCAGAAAGAGGAACCACATTTTGCCTGTGTATGTATCAGGGCTCACATCCCAGCAGCAGCTACAGTAGCAGTGTGTTGCAGCAGAATAAGGGCGGAGGGGTGGTGGAGCTGCCTCAGCTGAGACAAAGTTTTAATTAAATGTGACCCACAATCCCTCATTATCCAGACAGCGTGCACAGCTGCACTGATCAATGCCATGGATTTTGATGTTACTGCTGACCCACTATGTATCCTAATAAATACTCACATGCAGCTTTGATTCGTTTATTTTTATATTGTCTTATTTGTTATCTTTCTTGAACCAGGCATGTTAAAAATGGATGGGACCCAGGATGGAGGCAGTGACGGGGACACCATCAGTCACTCCCAACTCCTGGTGCAGCACCTGGAGGCTCTTCTGGTTAAGGGGAACGGCAGTGATGTGTCTTTACGGGTCGAGACGCCCAATGCGGACGAGGTGAAGGTAATCCAGGGTCACTCTCTGGTGCTCTCCCTGCAGAGTCCTGTGTTTGAAGAGATGCTGTTGAGCCGCAACAGCAGCACCCTTGTCCTGACGGAGAGCTCCGACTGCGCTGCTGTTTTTGACAAGTTCATCAGGTGAGACAGGAGCAGATTGAGTTAGCATGCCCTCTAGAGGGGTGAAATCTGCAACTGCACCCCTACATCTGAGACAAAAGATCAATGACGAGCACAGCATAAAACAAACTGACCGACTAGGAGCTGCTGGGTTGCTCGATAGCAGCTACTGTGTTATAGCGGTAAGACAGTGAGGAGCCTGAGCTGCAGCAGCAATCAATAACTATTTTTAGATTCTTTCGAAACTGATAAGATTTATTTCCCAGCATTCTCACAGAATGTTTATGTAAAAGAATACACAGAAAATTGGTTTTATTTTTTTCAGTAAGTTCTCTTGTAGCCTATTTAAGCTCAAAGTTTTGGTTTCTCAGCTGTTTTGATTTTTTAAAAAATGCATTTGCCCTTCACCCCCTACTGGCCTGCAGACAGACAGCACCTCTGATCATAAGCTAACATCAACAACCAGCTTAATATAGAAACACAACAAGCCACTCAAGAGTTTTAAAGTAGCCGTTAGTATGTTGGTAGAGGATTTTTGTAGTGAACACACTGAAGGTTAATGTTAATCCATGCCAGTAGAAGTAGGCAGCTGTTAAGCCGTAATATATTCTGCATGTGGTTTTACAGAAGTCTTGTCGTCTGCATCTCCTCTCTGTGCAGGTATCTCTACTGCGGGGATATTTCTCTGCGTCTGGATCAATCTATACCTCTACACAAGCTGGCCACCAAGTACCAGGTGCTGGGCCTCCAGCAGGGCATCACTCAGTACATGACACAGAACCTTGCTAGGGACTCCCCATCGGGTCACGTGGCGGGCTGGTACACGTACGCACTGCAGGCTGGGGATGTGACTCTAAGGGACAGCTGTCTTCAGTATCTTGCCTGGAACCTGTCATCTGTGCTGCAGAGTGGAGAGTGGTTGACTATCAGCAGCCAGCTTCTCATGTCTCTGCTGCAGCGCTCAGACCTCATACTGCAAAGTGAGATGGAGCTCTTCGCAGCACTGGAAGCCTGGATTATCCAGAATGAACCGGATGGGTTGACAGCAGAGAATGCTTTGAGAGCTGTGCGTTACGCCATGATTCCTCCACAGGATCTCTTCCGCCTTCAAAGCCAGTCTTCAATCCTGGCCCGCTATCAGGAGTCAGTGCGTGATCTGCTCTACATGTCCTACCAGTTTCACTCAGCCACTCCACTGCAGATGGCCAAATACTTTGAAGTCAACTGCAGCCTCTTCATGCCCCGAAATTACCTGTCCCCATTGTGGGGGTCACCTTGGATCATCAACAACCCTACACGGGACGACCGCAGCACCAGCTTCCAGACGCAGTTAGGGCCCAGCAACCATGACGCCAGCAAACGAGTCACCTGGAACGCCCTGTTCTCACCACGCTGGTTACCCCTAAGCATGAGACCTATGTACACAGAGACTGCTGCCATGCAGCCAACTCGTGTGGAAGGGGGACGCCCACGCATCATCATAACACCAGCAACTTCTAGTGCCGATTTTGCTGGAGTGAACTTCCAGAAAACAGTGCTTGTCATGGCGCAGCAGCACAGTAAGTTGGTGGTGAAACACGTCTACAACTTCCATCAGAGCACCGAGGAAAATGGTGATTTCTTGGCTGAAGCTGACCTCTACCATCGGACATCTGAATACCTCATCGACAGCTCTCTCTTCCTCCATGTTGTGGTAAAACCGCTGTACCAAACCCTCATAACCACAAAGAAGTAAGTCCAGCTTACCGAAACGCATACAGCCCAACCCTCACTCATATCCCATCATGGGGACGTGGATCTGAATCCACCTCAATAGTCGGTCTGAGAGACACAGCCTCTTTTCACTGAAATATTGGTGCTATTACAACCTGTTTACACTTAAGGGGTCACAGATGTCATTGATCACCCACTGAGCACTGAGCTTATTGTTTGTGGATCATGATCTTGTGGTGATTTGATCAATAATTCATCAAATCAGTTGTTATTGGGCTACAAACTACATTTTTCTTACACGCCTTTATTACAAACCCCACCTTTACACTTCTGTAGTTGTCACAGTACCTCGTTGGTTAGATAGTTTATTAATGTGATTGATGTGTTTCCTCCTACACTAATAAATGTTACATGACAATAAAGATTTTTACAAAATATTTAACTGAAAGTGTGATTATATGTTATAATTGAACACAAAGGATGCCAATAAGCCAGCTCTCTATCATACAATTGCATTGCTTTTCCATACCATACCAACCATACCATACACTTTATATAAATCTTTGATCTGCTTGGTGCAGATGGACACGTCTCGACAGTGACTGAAAACCTAAATAGACTTTTGATCTTTGGATCTGTGGGACGATTCTGAAACAGGGCATGGTGCATCTGGTGTGACACCACAAATTGACTGGAGTGGTAGCGGATTGAGTGGTGAATCATGAAAGTTACTAGTGACCTATATAGAAATCGTCCAAAAACCAGCCTGTGTGCAAACAGTCAGGGTATAGGTTTAAGCATGAAAAAACAATCATCTGAATTCAAAAATAGAATAAATATATTTCAAATATACCAAAGTATTGTATTTCAAAAATGTAGTGAACAACAATAAAGATATATTATACAATTTTTATTTAATATTTTATTTCATAACCTTTCCATGCGATTACAGCCCCATACGAATAGGGGGTGCTGCAGTCCATTCTGCACCCCTACTTCCAGTGAGGTCTGTAGTTGTATTTTCATCAACTTGTCTTAAACTTTTTTTTATATATATATATATGATATATATATATATATATATATATATATATATATATATATATAGCATATTAAATTATGATAAAGCAGATATAGCTTTATATATATAGATATAGGGCGATTTAGCAAAAACAATAGCGACCCCTGCTGACTATACTTTCATTTATTTTATTTTATTTGACAAAATTCATATTTAATTTAATGCGCGGTCTAAATTTAAAATATGAAAATGAATCGTCATTTAAATTAAAATTAAGCCATAATTTATAGATTTTATCATAAAGTGGTAAAATAGAAAAGTTATTATGGCATGCTGGTCTTACATAACTTCTATCTTGCTAAACGCCGTTGGCACCGCCGGGACTACATTTCCCACAACCCCCTGCGCCTCCAAGCAGGAAGAACGTTCTCTCGCAGGGGCTCACACTGATCCAAGTTAGGAGCTTTCAGCTGCCAGCCTTGGCCCATCATGTAAGTGCTGCGGAGAATTCTTTGCAGTGCAATTACAAAAAATTAGCAGTTTTCCTGACGCCTGCGGGGGCCGTGCATTCGTAACGGCGCTCTTTGCACGTACACGCACGCTTCGGACGCAAAAAGGCTCCAAGTGCATGAAGATCGAGGCTTGTATTTTGCATCTTTTGTTGCAAAAGCAAGCCGCTGAAGCTCCAGTGCGAGGGCGATGGAGGGAGGGAGTGAGAAAGAAGGCAAAGTCTTTTGTGCTTCCCCTCCCCCTCATCAAAGCAAAGGGGAAATGTCTCAGCCAAAGGGAGGTAAGAATATGAACCCGATTTGTGCAAAAAAACTACCGATATGCAATCAGTGCTGCACGGTTTGCAACGTGCACGGCTGCAGATCGATCACGACCGGTGCATTTTAAAGTTAGATGGCTTACGGGGAGGGGTGGGGGGGCAGTTGCATTTCCTGTTTTAAGATCTTCCCCTTTGCACAGTTCCTGGTAAGACGATGCTGTGTGTACTCACTCATATTGACGCTATTAGCAGCGCACACACGGCAAAGGATGTTGGGTACAGGGCGCCTTTAATAGTCACCAGATACGAAAAGGACACTGCAACTCTTTATAATAAACTCTGCACAAGTGAGCACGCTGCGTAAGGTACATTAATGAAAGCCATGTTGCGTGCAGGGCTCCAAAAATGCGTGGTTTTGGTGCAAGGAGGAGGAGGAGGGGGGAGGGGTCAGAGGGGGGGCTGAACATGACGTGACAACCTGCAGCTGTCAGTGCAAGTTTGAGTGTTTATTGGCTGCAGATTTGTTTCTGCTTATGGGAGAGAAAATGAAAATCTAATAATAGAATTAGCTTTAAGGTGGTGGTGAGTTCAGGAACACCAGATTCTTTGAGTATCTTTTTTGGGGTTTTTTTGTAACTCCCTCATTTGCTTCCTCCTGATGTGTCTGAAACCTCTGAGATGTGCAGCCATGACACTTTGACCCCAACTTTTTGGGCCTGTTGACAGCAGCAGCAGCAACAATAACAACAAACAACAGAAGCCCGTGTGGCAAACGTCCTGACAGCAGTGAACGCATCAGCTTGCAGGGGGAAAAAAAAAAGAAAACAGCTGCAGTCAAAGCAGCTCAGGCGTTTTCTCTCTCTCTCTCTCTCTCTCTCTCTCTCTCTCTCTCTCTCTCTCTCTCTTTTTCCTCCCCTCACCGTGTTTTCCAAGAAGTCCAAAGTGAGGCTGGTTCATTGCACAACATGCTGAGCACACACACACACACACACACACACACTTGCATAAACACACACAGAGGTTGCACTGGAGGTGAACAGGTAGGAGAGAGAAGAGGGAGTGAGAGAGAGAGAGAGCCACCAATGGTCAGAGCATGTTTATCTGGTACAGTCAGTTGTCCACCCACCTACACAGAGGAACTGTCTTTTTGCTCCTGTGATGATTAATGCACACGTTTTATTTATGTTTGTACATGAATGAGCTGCTCTGAGGTAAGAAGTAGTTTGTTTGTTGCAGAAAATAGCAGATAAATGCAACAAAAGAGGTTTTTCCATTGATCACCTTTAGGCTTAAAGAATAGCTCCACTGTGACAGTGTGAAGGCCTCGATTCTTGGTAGATTGTTGAAATGTAAAAACGTGTGAAGCATTTTAGCATCTTTCAGCTTGCTGTTTCGTTTTTTTCTGCAGCATCAGCACAGACAGAAGATGCTAATGGCTAATTCAGCTACTTTTATTAGAGCCCAAAGTGAAAATACTGGCATTAATGGCTTTACCGCTCTCCCTTCTCACCTTTAATTTCTTTCCTGTCGTCTCTGACTCAGTAAATTACTCTTACAAAAAAAAAATACACGGATGTGACTCCAGACAGGATTTAAATCACAGCGAGTTCACTGAAAAACAGGAGGTAATTTCTCTTGTAATTATTACTGAGGAGGTGGGTGAGAAAATACTCACATATGCGCCCTCTGGATTAGATTAAAATCCTTGACCGGGGCAGGTAATATTAAAATTGCCCTTCCTCCTGCAGAGAAATGAGTCAGTTTAGTGGTTATTTACTTACTGAAATTTGAAGTCGGCCAATGTTAATGTTAACTGTTAATTAAAATGGGCTAAAAGTTAAATTAAATTACAAACTGATCAAAGAAGGAAGTCTTCATATTCTAAGGAAATGTTCTTATAGTTAGTTTTTTTTTTTGTTCTGATTTCTGTGCACATTGCAGGTCGATGGCAGTGGTGCTGCCTGTTTGTCAAGCAAATGTCAGCCACATTTTACAGCTGCACAGATGCTAAATTTGACTGTTCGGATAAGCTTATTGCATTGCATGCTGTAAAAAATGAGTTTTTTTTAAAAACAATTCTGGCTGTGCTATGAGTGATGTTCCTGTGAGAGATGTGATTCTAGGTTTGCAATTGCAGCAGCAGGTTTTCCAGGTTTCGCTGCAGATGAAAAGGAGGTTGAGGATGGGTGAGGGAGGGACGTGTTCACACCGGTGTGCAGACGGTGAATGCAAATAAATCGATAGGCAAGTTGCGTGTGTGCCTTGATGGCATCTCTGCTTGTACTGCTGAACTTCAGCTCTTATCTTTTCTTTCTTTCTTTCTTTTTTTCCCCAGCAGATTTCTGTGTGTCTGTCTCGCTTTTTAGATGGCGCTGAATGTTTGGATAATTGCTCCAACTTCTCCCTGCACATTAAGATGCTGATGGAGGAACGTTGTTGCACCAGCAGCTATTTTCTCTAGTTTGATTTTTGAGAGTTGTCTGAAGGTACTCAGCAGTTCTTACACCTTTTCTTACAAAACACTTGTGTTTTCTGCTTGTGTTGAATAAAATGACCCATCAGCCGATCCAATTAGCACCTCAGCAGGAGTTTCAGGAAAATTGTGTGTGTGTTGGAAGAAAATATAACGAAACAAAGAAACAATGTACTAATGGAGATGACATAAATCATCATAAATGGTATGAACCCATAAAGTTTTCTGGCATTATCCGTAGCAGCAGATGTACACACAGGTGTGAAATATGTCTGCAAGCACGGACACATTCCGCAATGTTGGAAGTATCATTTCAGGCTGCGTCAGTGACTTGGCCTTTTTTTTCCTTTGAAGGGCTTGTTTGTTGATCATGGTGCGCTCACGAAAAGACTGGTAAATACATTAATATTTGTACCAATTGTTGCAGAAAATAGTTTTGATGATGTTTCTTTGGAAGCATGGACACAGCTATCATTGAGGTCCCCCGAGGTCCAGACATTGTTATTGCTTTTGGAGTTGCATGCGGTTAAGTTCACATAATGCTGATGCGAGGATTATAGATGCACGTCTATACATTACAGTATCTATGCAGCCATAAAAGAGGGTAGCTGTGGTTTAGGGTGGCTGTGGCTCAGGTGGTAGAGTGGTGGTGGTTGTCCACCTAACTGGAAGGTCGGTGGTGCGATACCCTGCCTTCTGCAGGTCAATGTGTCCTTGGGCAAGACACTTAACCCTAAGTTGCACCGTTGGTGTGTGCATGTGTGTGCTAAAGGGGGAAAATGTGAAGTAGTGTGAAGTGCTTTGAGTACCAGAGTAGGTGGAAAAGCCTCATATCTCTGGTAATATTGTCGTATTTATTGTCAATTAATTGAACTGTGCCAAAAAATCCTTGGACTTATGGCTTCCATAAGCCTAGGACGTCTTATTTACAATGTTTATCTCAGTTTATATTTACGGTCTTTGATGCTATCATAATGAGGTCTTTAAAGGTCATGATCTGAAAGTAGGTTTTCAGGTTTTGCTCCTTCATGGTGTCTGCATGTTCCTGTCAGCTGACAGTAGCTCAGTTGCATGTAAATGCTGTATGTACAGTGTTGTCATAGGGTTGATTGTTAGAAACGTGACTTTTCAGCTACCTTCTTCAGGCTAATGATGACATTTTTTATGGGTTTTTGTTGCCTTTTTATGTTGATATGAGCTACATTTTTAGGATGATGCAAATATACTATAATAGACATTCAACCAAGCAATGTAGTTGTCTGTATACGCAGTTAATCTTAATGTACAGACTGTTGTGCGAGATAATCAATAGTCCCTGCTTTGACGATTTGACTTCACCTGCACAGCAACCAGCTTGCCGTCCCCTAAATTTATGTCTGTGGGGTTCTGAGGTGAAGCCGCCACCCCGGACTCCCTTTAGCTTTCTGCGAGGATCACGGGAGCGCAGGAAGCATAGTGTGAGCCGGGTGATGACATGATTCCCAAAGGAGCGTCCAACAGCTGTAACCTAAAGGAGCTGCCATCTTTGGAAGTGTAGAGTATCTAACAAACTGCCAGAGCGGTCAGACAGGGGGTGGCAGCGGGGTGGTGGGGGCACGAAGCCAAGGGCTCCGACTGGAGTTATTTTCAAATCCCTCTCTTGCTACCAGGCTCCCTCACCTCCCTCCCATCCTTCCAACTTCTGTGTTGCTGTCTCTCCCTTCCCTGTGTCACTGTTTTGCAGTTGGCTGCCTCCCTCCCTCTGCGATTGATCTGTCTTCCTCTGGCTCTGTGGAATTCCATTGAGGAACTCTTGGGATTGTTGAAATTCCAGACGGAGTGCATGCGTGGGTTAGCAGCTGGCACCGCATGTCCCACCCTCTCCGCCACACACACACACACACCAAACACCACCGTCATCCGGGCTCATTATCCTGCAGGCCCACACACACAAACAGAGGCTTTCTGCATGCACTGTCCCTGCAGCACCCTGCAAAAACCTTCCCGTCAGCATTATTTTCCCCCTTTTCACTCTCACAAATTGACGTGCACGCAGGACGCGGATGATTGCATGCTCATGTCGGGCGTGGTGCACACTGGGAGCGTTGTCTCTGTCAGCTGCTGTCACTTCTTTAGAGGAAAAAAAAAGATAATTGCTCAGCAAAGTCAATTACTCACCTTCCTCACCGGGAATAAGGAGTGTCCCCGGCACAGGCACCCGTCTCCCTGTGGCCTCCCTTTTTTGGCATGTCAACGCATACTTCAGCTCATGTGCTGCAAATCACTGGGAATCATATGTACTGCTGCTTTTAATTAACCCACACAACTTACCATAGTGTGCAAGTTTGATACTGAGCTCAGCAAGAAAAAGGAAATGTCTGAGTTATGCAACATGATCTGGACAAAGTCTGAAATAGTACTGTGCTTGTAAAAGTTAGTTAGTTAGTTAGTACTGTGAGTATTTCCACCTCTTAATACCTCTTAGACAGATAGAATATCCTCTTATGTTAGGGATGTCTTTTTGTAAATTTCAGTTAAGCTGGGCTCCAGCCCCTAACCTGACCTTGTTGAAGAGGTTTACAATTTTGGGAGATTTCCACTGAATTGGGGCGATGACTGAGGGACCAGGAATTCTAAATTTAACTATATACATTAAAAAGTCCCCACCTGCCCTCCTGTGGGTTGCCTTTCCCTTTCTACAAACTCAGGTGTTCTGTCAGAGGCCTCCGAGCTTGAGGATCTTTGCTGTTCCTACGACTGTGCTGATCTGGACTGAGATGTTAGTTGTTGTTCTCTAGTTGTTATGGGCGTCACTGTCCTGAGAGGATCTGATTACAACAGGGACCGCTTTTATCTTCACCCTCCACACCTTCTTGAGCTTTGCATGTTTCCTTCTTTCTTACGCTGCTGTCACATGGGATCGCTACATCTACATTTACTACTGCAGCCTCTTTCTTCCCTTTGTCCACCACCGCTATGTCCACTTGATTAGCCATTAGTCCTATAAGATCTTGGCTCGGTCGTTCTCCACTATCTTTGGGGGGGTTTTCCGTTTTTGACAGGGGGACTTCTAACCCATACGCTGCACAGCTTTCTGCACACCATGCCAGCTACCTGGCTATGCATGGTGTTCCATGTACACTTTGCCCAGTAGCATCTTACCTTCTGCTGTTATGTGCTGGAATGTTTCTGGGGAGCCTGTGGTACTGCCTGGTGATGTAGACCCCAGCCTCTATTGAGCTATAGTAACAATTTTGTGATTAAACACACATCAGACTCTGAGATGAGTTTACTTCAAAGATATACATGTAAAGTACACTCAAAAAAAATATAAACGCAACACTTTTGTTTTTGCTCCCATGTTTCATGAGATGGACTTGAAGATCTAAACTTCATTCCAGATACACAATATTACCATTCCTCTCAAACATTGTTCACAAATCTGTCTAAATGTGTGATAGTGAGCACTTCTGCTTTGCTGAGATAATCCGCTCACATTCGATGGCGTCTAGCACGTTGGAGAGGTGTTCTCTTCACGGATGAATCTCGGTTTACATTGTTCAGGGCAGATGGCAGACAGCGTGTGTGGCGTCGTGTGGGTGAGCGCTTTGCTGATGTCAATGTTGTGGATCGAGTGGCCCATGGTGGTGGTGGGGTCATGGTATGGGCAGGCATCTGTTATGGACGAAGAACACAGGTGCATTTTATTGATGGCATTTTGAATGCACAGAGATACCGTGATGAGATCCTGAGGCCCATTGTTGTGCCATACATCCATGAACATCACCTCATGTTTCAGCAAGATAATGCACGGCCCCATGTTGCAAGGATCTGTACACAATTCTTGGAAGCTGAAAATGTCCCAGTTCTTGCATGGCCAGCATACTCACCGGACATGTCACCCATTGAACATGTTTGGGATGTGCTTGACCGGCGTATACGACAGCGTGCACCAGTTCCCACTAATATCCAGCAACTTCGCACAGCCATTGAAGAGGAGTGGACCAACATTCCACAGGCCACAATAGACAATCTGATAAACTCTATGCGAAGAAGATGTGTTGCACTGCATGAGGCAAATGGTGGTCACACCAGATACTGACTGGTTCTGAGTCCCCAGACCGCCAATAAAGCAGAAACAAACTGCACATTTCAGGGTGGCCTTTTATTGTGGGCAGTTTGAGGTACACCTGTGCACTAATCATGATGTCAGATCAGCATCTTGATGTGGCACACCTGTGAGGTGGGATGGATTATCTCAGCAAAGCAGAAGTGCTCACTATCACACATTTAGACAGATTTGTGAACAATGTTTGAGAGGAATGGTAATATTGTGTATCTGGAATGAAGTTTAGATCTTCAAGTCCATCTCATGAAACATGGGAGCAAAAACAAAAGTGTTGCGTTTATATTTTTGTTGAGTGTAGCTTGGCCAAATCTAACCACCCTCCATGGGTCTTCTTGGACTTTTGTAGGACTGGGTTGGAACAGATTATTATGTTGTGGGATTAATGGGATGGGAAAGGAGTACAAAATGTACCAGTTTTTTTTTCATTATTTTATTGCTGCTTACTGAAAAAAAATATAATTTTTAATTTAATTTTTATATAATCAATTTACCGCTATTTTGATTTTTTTCATTACTTAAAAATAAAGCAAATTAATTAAAGATTATTTAAGATAGAATTAAATGACTCTCTATCTGATTAAACAGATTTTTAAAACAAGCTCAAGCTAAATTTAAAAGCTCTGTAGAATAATCACATTAATAATCAATATCCACTATAAAAATAGTCATTAGTTGCTGCTTTGGAGCACACAGAATTCAAAGGGTCACATTCTGAAATGTGACGGCAGGTGTTGTTATGTTCAGGCTAAATGCAGTAACTAGCATCTTGTTCATTCTTGCATTAGTGGTGTTTGTATCAGCTGGTGTGATCGCATCCCACCTCAGTAAAAGATTTAACCATCGTTGTGTTATGATAGAATGCAGAGCTCATGCTTATTCCCTCCAGCCACACACATTATATAACCCTCTGCCCCTGTGACCCACCCCCACCCACCCACCCCTCTACCACCACCACCACCACCACCACCACCACCACCACCACCACCACCACCACCACCACCACCACCACCACCACCACCACCACCACCACCACCACCACCACCACCACCACCACCTCCTTCATTCTTCTCTTCTTCCTCAGACAGTTGCAGCCATGCAACCGTTGCGTCCCTTGTTGTGTTTTCTTTTGTGTGTCGGAGACAGCTGTGCCTGTGTTAATGTGTGCAGAGCTTTTCTGGTATTCCTGCATCGAGGAGCATGCCTCCTCTTGTCTCATCTCTGTGCAGCTGTGAAGCAGAGGCCCTTTCAGTGCATGCTCTTGCGGTGAAAGAAAAAAAAAAGGATTCCATTGCTCCGTTGTTGATTGCACAGTGAGCCTTTTGTGCTGACATTGTTTGAGGTCAATCATCTGATAAACTTCCAGGTCCCGTTAGTAAACATGTACGTGTTACTCCTTCCGTGCTCTTCGTGTGGAAGTTGTTGTTACTTCTGCTGCAGAGGTTGTGTTTTTTGGTGCTGCACTTAAATCAGACATCACAGGCCAAGAAGGTCTAATTAGATACCTGTATGACAAAACAATAATATTTACACATTTTATAGTTAGATTGCTTCCTGTGCTGTTGTTATTGCTATTCCTATGTTATCAAATCTACACTGCGTGTGCCCCTTCTGCTTAATTACAGTACAAACTCATTTTCCATAAGTGATCTACATATCTCATCCAAAATCAAAATCAATGCATACAACAGTAGCTGGCCTTTGAAATGAAATTATCCATGGCCTGTCAACGGTGACTGTTTGTTTAGTGCTCAGTGTCAGGTTACTGCAACAGCAGGAACTGTTTTGTAGTTTTTATAATGCCTAGAGATTAGCAGTTGTAGTTTTATCATTTGCATGGTTCATGTTGGTAACATGATTGATATAACTCACACATCATGTTGATCATAATGTTATGGATCATTAAATCTGTTGGGTAATGTAAAGATAAACATAAAAGAATCCTTTTTTGTGCATGTTGATTGTGACTGATGGCTGAAACGTTGCTATTAGATATCCTCCATTGCTTTGATTGTCATGTGTTCACAGTAAAAGTGTAAATAAAGTTTGGATGAATACTGATTTATGAAAGATGCAGTCATGCACCGGCTTCCACATGTCATGTACACTAATATTATTTTTTTCCTCCTTTTGTGCATAATAATCACACAACTTTTGCTTGTGCATGTGCACCCTCTTCTCTACTCACTCAAGGTTATGCCGTCTTGTTGCAGATGTTGTTTTTCTTAGTTGTTGTTTGAGTTGTTAGCACAGTGCTGTTCTCCAGTAACTATTGTTGTCTGTGTAAAATGCATGTAGGAGGGGTTTAAAGTCACATTTTAGTGCAACAAAGCTGCTTTGGAAAGTGGAGACCAGGAGGCTGGCACAGCAAGAGGCCACCGGTGGAGGGCTGCATAGCACAGCAGTGGTCACACCCTGCCACTGTTTGAACAAACCAGGATGCACTGAAATGCGTGTGTGAGAGTGACTGATCAGTGCGTAGCTTGTTGTACTTGCATTTCCTCTCAGGACAACAATGTGAAGCAGTGCCAGAGTTATTCCTCTGGCACTGCTTCACATGAACCATCTTATGATTTTACAGTGTGTCATGACATCACTGGGTGTGGATGTTTGCGGTTACCTTAAATGTTACCTCAGAGCAGGCATCAGCTGCTCTGTCACATGCACACAAAATCCTACACAAGCTGTTACACATTCATCATGGCTGCCTGTCCTCACCTGACTGGATTATATATAGAGTTATTCATCTCAAAAGGTCACAAATCACCCATAAGTGAAAAATACATGTGCATCTGCGCACACCAAGCAATTTGAATTATGTTCAAATAAAAAAAATGCAAAATGCTAGTTCAACTTATACAACTATGAAGCTCCCTCAGATCCATCAGCTTGAAGGGTTTAGGTTCCTTCCCATTTTCTCTGCATGTCTGGAAGAAGTCCACAGCCACCATCTTTCTCTCTCTGACAGCAGCTGTCAATCATAATGTCAAAGTCATAATGCAGGGCTCTACGCTAACTATTTTCTCCAGGAGCATGTGTGCTCCTAAGTTAAAAAACTTCACATAAACTACCCACAACATTTCACTAAATAAAACCCACAGTGATACTACACGGAGACCAGAGGCAAAAACGAGGCGCACAGCTACAGAGGAGGCAAACATTTTCAGTTTCCTGGTGAGTAACAATAATGGTAAATGATAGTGGCATCTTCAAATCCAGTACATCCTGTTTAGGGCTACTTTTTGGCGTTATTTAAAGAGGAAATTCTGCCAGTCACAAAGCATCGCCCTGTCCCCTACCACCACCACAGTGAATCACTTGTACTCCTTTACTAAAGAGATGTTGTGAAAACTGTTATATTGTAAGTTGGATTTACAAAATAGGCATCACCTTGTCAGTCTGTGTTGAGAGAAGTCACTCGCACAAGTGCTCCTATTTTTTCCCCTCAGTCGCAGAGCAAAATATTCACTCGCATACGCAACCAAAACAGCCACATCTCAAAACAAAATGCGTATCGGGCAACCTGTGCAGACACGTTTTGACATTAGAATGCGCAGGAAGCAAAAATTACCAGATAAAATTTGTAGGTGTGCGTTTTATATTTATATATATAAATATAAAACGCACACCTACAAATGTTATTATTTCACTAAATAAAACCCACAGTGATACTACACGGAGACCAGATATAACGCAACACTTTTGTTTTTGCTCCCATGTTTCATGAGATGGACTTGAAGATCTAAACTTCATTCCAGATACACAATATTACCATTCCTCTCAAACATTGTTCACAAATCTGTCTAAATGTGTGATAGTGAGCACTTCTGCTTTGCTGAGATAATCCATCCCACCTCACAGGTGTGCCACATCAAGATGCTGATCTGACATCATGATTAGTGCACAGGTGTACCTCAAACTGCCCACAATAAAAGGCCACCCTGAAATGTGCAGTTTTGTCTCACAGCAAAATGCCACAGATGCCACAAGCATTGAGGGAGCGTGCAATTGGCATGCTGACAGCAGGAATGTCAACCAGATCTGTTGCTCGTGCATTGAATGTTCATTTCTCCACCATAAGCCGTCTCCAAAGGCGTTTCAGAGAATATGGCAGTACATCCAACCGGCCTCACAACCGCAGACCACGAGTAACCATACCAGCCCAGGACCTCCACATCCAGCAGGTTCACCTCCGAGATCGTCTGAGACCAGCCACTCAGACAGCTGCTGAAACAATTGGTTTGCATAACCAAACAATTTCTGCACAAACTGTCAGAAACCGTCTCAGGGAAGCTCAACTGCATGCTCGTCGTCCTCATCGGGGTCTTAACCTGACTCCAGATCGTCGCCGTAACAGCCTTGAGTGGGCAAATGCTCACATTCGATGGCGTCTAGCACGTTGGAGAGGTGTTCTATTCACGGATGAATCTCGGTTTACATTGTTCAGGGCAGATGGCAGACAGCGTGTGTGGCGTCGTGTGGGTGAGCGCTTTGCTGATGTCAATGTTGTGGATCGAGTGGCCCATGGTGGTGGTGGGGTCATGGTATGGGCAGGCATCTGTTATGGACGAAGAACACAGGTGCATTTTATTGATGGCATTTTGAATGCACAGAGATACCGTGATGAGATCCTGAGGCCCATTGTTGTGCCATACATCCATGAACATCACCTCATGTTTCAGCAAGATAATGCACGGCCCCATGTTGCAAGGATCTGTACACAATTCTTGGAAGCTGAAAATGTCCCAGTTCTTGCATGGCCAGCATACTCACCGGACATGTCACCCATTGAACATGTTTGGGATGTGCTTGACCGGCGTATACGACAGCGTGCACCAGTTCCCACTAATATCCAGCAACTTCGCACAGCCATTGAAGAGGAGTGGACCAACATTCCACAGGCCACAATAGACAATCTGATAAACTCTATGCGAAGAAGATGTGTTGCACTGCATGAGGCAAATGGTGGTCACACCAGATACTGACTGGTTCTGAGTCCCCAGACCGCCAATAAAGCAGAAACAAAACTGCACATTTCAGGGTGGCCTTTTATTGTGGGCAGTTTAAGGTACACCTGTGCACTAATCATGATGTCAGATCAGCATCTTGATGTGGCACACCTGTGAGGTGGGATGGATTATCTCAGCAAAGCAGAAGTGCTCACTATCACACATTTAGACAGATTTGTGAACAATGTTTGAGAGGAATGGTAATATTGTGTATCTGGAATGAAGTTTAGATCTTCAAGTCCATCTCATGAAACATGGGAGCAAAAACAAAAGTGTTGCGTTTATATTTTTGTTGAGTGTATATCTCTCTCTATATATAGAGAGATATATATATAAATATATAAAACGCACACCTACAAATGTTATCTGGTAATTTTTATATTTGCATGCATTTGTATTACTTGGTATTCATGCATAGATTAAAATTTGTGTGCACCCAAATTTACACACAAATTGTTTGGCAGTTGTAAATCTCATTTTTTACTGGACAATTACATACGTACATATTTTTTATTCTAATTTAATTCTAATTATTTTTTAATACCTAGCGCTGCACTATTTGATTATTATATGTGTGTTGGGTTGTGTAATCAAATCATCAGTCAACATTTTGGGAGTTCAACAACAAGTTAGTTGCCAGCTAGTCCTCAGGGGTCCCTCTAGGCCACGGTCAGACTGGTTTGAGCTGCTGTGAGCCGGTCTGAGGAGGTGTGAGCCAAATGCTACCTGCGGTCAAACACACATTTTTCAAGGCTTTAAACCAGCCAGTGCATCACCTCCACATGGAGCGAGCACAGCGAGACTGCCAGACCTCCTCCTCCTCCTCCTTCTTGCTGCTATCAGCACTTTTCAGTTAGGATCTGGAGTCACTCGTAGCATCCAGCCATGAGTATCAATTGCGAGCTGCGGTCACAGCATCAACAGAAAATAGGCTGGATATACAGTACGATGCATCCTGTGTTGTAGCATCGTGTGACCTGCTGCCTGCAGCAGCGGGTGCTTCTCAGTACCTGTTCTGTTTAAAGATCTGGAGTACAGCAGGTTATTCAAGTGCAGATTTGCTGCTGTGTGAGTGTTGCTAAGGTCTGACTGGCTGGATGGGAAATGTAATCTGGTTTTGTTGAGTGTTTGCTGAAGGGAAAAACAGAGGAAAAGGTGATGATCTCTCATCTCGAGCTATGTTAAGCAGTTAAGTATGCTTTCATCTTGTGGTATGCTCTGCTGCCAGCAAAACCGTCCTCTGGAGCCTCATCAGTCTGCTGCTTCTACTCACTCAGCTCTTACACAAATGTCAGTGCACAGGGAGTTACAGGTATAAAGCAGGGTTCATTTTTACTATTTTAGAATGAATCCATAATGACTCACAGTGAAATCAACTACCGGATTAAGTCTTTTTTTTTCATACACAGTTGTGTTTTGGTGGCTCTAACTTGCAGTGTCGTACAGATCATGACCTTCTAATGATGTGCATCTTTCTTTTCAGGTAAGAGGAAGCCGGTGCTCAAGCTCTCTAAGGAGGTGTTTGAGCAGCCTACTCCTGCCGCTGTGTAAGTCACTGCATAATGTAACACGCATGCTCCAGGCTCTTGCAATAGGTTTTTTACTTTTCAAGTTCTACTGTGCACCAACCTGATTGCTTTTAAATCAAAAAAGCAATGCAAATGTAATGGTAAACAACATCATCAATTCTGAGCTCAGAAAATGATTTGTTGATTAATAATAATAATAATAATAATGTATTTCATTTCTTTAATTCAGATTTATTATAAATTATATATTTTTTTATAATTTATTTTATTTTTAGATGTGTTTTTTTATTTTTAATACTTTTTATAAGACTTTATTTTAAGAAAATAGGCAATGTTTACCTCCAAGGCTTAGAAATAAAGTAAAAAGTTCAGTTCTCTCTGCAGCCACTAGGGGTTAGGGTCAGGCCCCAAAAGCGAGTCAAAAATACTCCCATATCAAAAACTTTACAGCAGAAATAAACATGTACACTTTTTTCGTGCCAACTGTGCATGGGATGACTCATAAAAACAACAACCAAAAGACACTTTCAGAAACTTCTCACTTTATTTTCTTCGTTCTGTCGTTAGTATCGTTGCTCTTGAGCTATTAAAAGATGCAGGATTGCCACAGGTTAATGCTAATGTAATGTAGCTAATCTGTTTTATATAGGCTTACCCTGAAATCACTCCCTACTTACTTCATAGTGCACACTACATAGTGCTCTCTATGTATGTCATAACCCATAACCAATGTTCACTAGGATTATTTAACATGATAGTTAGCATTGTTACATAATAATAAGTAATAATTTGTGTGTGTTTCAGACCACCCAGAGATTTGGATTCCAAAGCTTGTGTAACTATCGGAGAGAAGGTAACTATTCTGTTTATGTTTAGGGTCATGTTTACTGTCATTTTTCCACCTTTTATAATCCCATTCAGTATTTTTTTTCTCCTCCACATACTCTTACATAACGTCTTACTGCTCTTTATGTCTCTGTGTATTTTGGTTGCTCTACGCAGCTTGGCTTAATAATGGGCCTGTTCGCTGTAAAGAATGGCCCAGTGAACATTACAGCCTGAATTGAACACTTCTCATTGTGGGGAGACTGGAATGTTTTTTATTACCCATCAGGCTGTAAAAATATTTATTTTAAACTCATCAAATAAGTGGAATTTTCCATTGGCAAAAGAGTCTGCTTTTTTTTTCTCTGCTCGAGCTGGCCACACGTCAAACTGATTTTTTTTTTTCCTTTGGTTAATAATGTAATAATGTCTTGGTGTGCTGTGAAGGAGACATTTTGCTAGGTAGCAGATGTGACATTCACTCACACTCGTCCTTGTCGAGCAGAATTTCGAGGTGAAGGCAGATGACCTGGAGCAGATTTGCGAGCTTGGCCGAGGAGCGTACGGCGTGGTGGACAAGATGAGACACGTGCCTAGTGATGTGATCATGGCCGTTAAGGTGGGTGAAAGAAATGTATAAATGTTGTCCATATTTCATGTGCGTATTCATGAGGTCCTTCTTTTTCCTCAGCGGATTCGGGCCACAGTGAACACTCAGGAGCAGAAGAGGCTTCTCATGGACCTGGACATCTCCATGAGGACAGTGGACTGTTTTTATACAGTCACCTTCTATGGAGCGCTATTCAGAGAGGTAGATATTTTATACACTGAGCTTACATTTTCTCAAAGAGAGATCAATTAAAGCGGTGGGTCTTAGTGTTGGGCAAATACAACCTCAGATGAACAACAACATATTTTATTATTTATTTAGCAAAATGTGTTATGTCCCCTCTTAATGCTATAGTGTGAGCTGCAGCAGGTGCTGCTGATGATCAGTCCTTGATGAATTGATCATCAGCAGGTGTACAGACCTCTATAAAAACAGACGTTTTGACAGTTTGCTGCTCTGAAACATTCAGGTGTGTGTTAATACAATGACAAAAGAGAAAGACATAAACAATGGTGTTAGAGAAGCTACTGTTGCTGCATCAATCTGGAAAGACTTTTAAAACCATTTCAAACTATTTGGAGTTCAATGTTCTACAGTGAGAAAGATTGTAGGAGATTGAAGAAGTGGAAACATTCAAGACAGCTGTCACAGCAAATTCAGCCCAAGATCAGAGAAATAAAAAAACGAAAGAAAGAAAGAGCTAAGACCCAATAAGATATATTTTTACATTGGATGCAGAAAGCTTCCTGCAGCATCGAGTAGGATGTTCAGGATTTCCTCGGTGTGACGAATCTACCGCTTCCTGTCTGTCTGTTTAAAATCCGGCTGCTTTTTGTTTTTTGTGCCTGAATCTCTTTCCCAAATCTGTTTCCCTGTTGCCAGGGTGACGTTTGGATCTGCATGGAGCTGATGGACACCTCCCTAGATAAGTTCTACAAGCAGGTGATAGAGAAGGGTCTGACTATCCCAGAGGACATCCTGGGCAAGATCGCTGTCTCAGTGGGTTCACTCGCAACACTTGTAACTGCACAACGGCATCAATTAAAAAGAGCTTCCTGTGACAGATTTGCTTATTAATGGGCTGTGTTATTTCAGATAGTAAAAGCTTTGGAGCATCTGCACAGCAATCTGCAAGTCATACACAGAGGTAAGAGACTAAGTGCAAACCCATTAAATCTCAGGGTCTATATCCACTCAGATGCTTCTTCCTTCTTTCTTTCTAATGCAGATCCTTCTCAGGATCAGTGTTCAGTGCTATGTTAAGGCTGCTAAATGAGTATCTTTTTCTCTGATTTGTGTGGATTTTGGCAGTAAAATATTGCCCTCAGTGTTGGATTTGTGTTCACAGTGAGGAAATGACTCACCCCTTTTTTTTGAAAGATTGACATGAATAAAGCTTAAAATCTGAAGGACATTTTTGAATATGTGCAACTGTGAACTTACTGTACATGACTTGTAAACCGCACAGCTGAAAGTTGTTAACCACACGCTGATGATTGAACGATTAATCCTTCCTGTGTCGAAACCTCCATGGCAACCACGCGCCTTCAGGCCTTAACAGCAAACCTCAAACACCTTTCGATAATGTGCTGTTTATTTTCTCCAGACGTGAAGCCCTCCAACGTGCTGATCAACATATTGGGCCAGGTGAAGATGTGCGACTTCGGCATCAGTGGCTACCTGGTGGACTCTGTGGCCAAAACAATGGACGCCGGCTGCAAACCCTACATGGCGGTAAGACACAAACAAAATGCAATATTAAAAATGTATTTCTGATGAACAACCTCATTTACCTCATTTATTTTTTAGTGACAAGCAGTTTTGCATGTGTGCATAAATTTGACCCAAGACATCAGCGGGTTAACACACAAAACCCTCAAAATGACCCATTCAAGAAATATTACTAGTTATGCAGAAATTATTCAGGAAAATGATCCAGTATTACATGTATGTGAACCTCCCACAGTCTAGAGGAATTTCAGCCCATTCCTCACTACAGAACAGCAACAATGACCCACTTTCTCTTCAGATTCAGTTAATTCATTCATTTTCCTTCAGGAGTACAATGCAGAATTGTAGTGATTGATACTATCACCATCATGCTTTCAACATAGGATAGGTTCATATATTGGATATATGCTTCATAACACTCAACTCTGTCCACTAAATATTTTCCCAGCAGCCCTCTGGTTTGTCCTCATGATCTTTATCAAACTGCAACTTTTTGGAGAGCAGTGACTTTCTCCTTGCAGCTCTGACATGCACACCATGGTTGTTCAGTGTTTTCCTGATGGTGGATTCATCAACATTAACATTAGCCAACGAGAAAGAGAGGCCTTTAGCTGCTTACAGGTTACCCTGTGTTCCGTTGTAACCCTGCAGCCTGTTACATGACTGGTTTTTTGAGTGATCTTTGTTGATAGATCACTCCTGTGGAGGTAACAGTGGACTTGAATTTCCTCCATTTGTACACAGTCTGTCTGTCTGTCTGTGGATTTGTGGAGTCCAAACTCTTTAGAAATGCTTGTGTAACCTTTTCCAGCCTGATGAGCAGCAACAACTGTTTGTATGAGGTCCTCAGAAAATGCCCTTTGATTATGTCATTATACACTTCTACAAACACATGTTGTGAAGATCAGATTATAACAGAGTTCAGTTAGTGTACTCTCTGACCTCATACTCATAGCATTGATTGAAAACACCTGAGCAGATGGAGTAGAATCTGTTTTGAAGACCTTCTGATGTTTTGGTTCATATTAATGCAGAGAATTCTAACCTTTCGAGCACCACTGTAGAACTATACTTTGTACTTGATGTACAACGAACAGAGCTCGTCCTTTTACATGGTTTAATAAACACTTTTACGTTTCAGTAACTTTCAGTAAGAGTATTTTAACCTTTCCCTGAAAATTTTGAATTAAAAAAAAACATGGACACCTATGTCCATGTCCAGAAATTCATGACTGAGTCGTGGAATCCGTTATTATTCATATTATTAATGAGCTGATTGGCAGAGTGGCTTTCAGGCCCAGGTTTGGAACATGGTGTTTTGTGTGTGCACATGTAGTTTAGTATAAAGTGGGAGAGTGGGCTGATAGTCCTTGACAACTCATTGCCATAATTGACATCATCATGTGACCTTGTGTCCCACAGCCTGAGAGGATTAACCCCGAGACAAACCAGAAAGGCTACAACGTCAAATCGGACATCTGGAGTTTAGGAATCACCATGGTAACACAGCTTCTCACATTTCCTGAATGTCTTTTAAACAAATATCTGAAAGCTACATGACGCCCAACAATACAAATAAAAGAGTTATTAAAAAAATAGTTTTTCAGCTAAAATGGCTAACCGTCATATATTCACTACATCTTTATCATATGTGTGATGCAGCTCTCTGTGGTAATAATGAAAATGAGCAGGCGTCAAATAAAATAAATATGATGAGCATGCACGTTACTGTGTTTAAACACTCCTTTTTCACCTCTGTGTGCTCAGATCGAGCTCGCCATACTGCGTTTCCCGTACGACTCGTGGGGGACGCCGTTCCAGCAGCTGAAGCAGGTGGTGGAAGAACCTTCACCCCAGCTTCCTGCCGACAAGTTCTCCCCTGACTTTGTGGTCTTCACCTCTCAGTGGTTCGTTCAGAAAACACTTAAAACTGCAGAAAAAATCAGACACACAAGTTTCGATTCTAGCTTAGTGGATCAAGTTAGTGTTTGGCCTATTATCAATCGTTGCATAGACACACCTGGACATGCAGCTGCATGTCAGCCATTGTTCCGTTATGTATGAACCACCAAAAAACATATAATGTCAGTGTACCAGTAGTTATGAACCTTACCTTATTTGCATGTGTGGTGACTTTTGATGTGTGTTTTTTTTTTCATCCGGCAGCTTAAAGAAAGTTTCCACAGAGCGGCCGACGTACACAGAACTCATGGTGAGTGCTGTTTGTAATGCTGGTAATGGGACACTAGAGGGCGCACTGAGACTATATGTACAAAATCTAGTTGCTCACAGCTGACCAGATGCTTCTGTGACGGGCTGAAGGGACTGTGCATCCCTGTGCATTTATTGTTAAAAAAAAAACAAAAAGTAAAGGACACTCCTCTACAAGAAGTGTCTTATCGTCCCGCATCAGAGTGTCCAATGACTAATATAAAGTGTGTTCCTCCTCAGCAACATCCCTTCTTCACCTCCCACGAGGCCAAAGAAACTGACGTGGCTAGCTTTGTGAAAGTCATCTTGGGGGATTGAGTTCCGCGCACAGGAGAGGGGGAGGATTCGTCAAAACACAAAAAAAAAACAACAAATAAAGCACCAACCGCTGCCCCGTCACACTGCGAAGACTCCCTCTTACACCTCAGATGGAGCCCAGAGGAACAGCTGACGCAACAGTTGAGCAAGGAGCTCATCCACACTGTCCCCCCGACCCTCCGCTCCTCTCTTCCCCCTAGCCCTGCCCCGACCTCCACGTCCTCCTGTACAGCTTACCTGGCGTGGCGGGTGGGGCTATAGCTACACAATCTGGAATCACTTAAGACGTCTGTATGCAAAACCTCCCTCTCCCTCATTAAGTTTTGCTCCACCTCTGTGCACCACCTACTCCTCAAACGATAGTCAAGCAAGTTTACCCCGCGTGGCCCGCCGTAACCATCGAACTCCAGTTCAGTTTTACTTTCTTTTTGCTGAAAAACAAAAGTGAAAAGAGGTGCGGATTATATATGAAAAAAAAAGATAAATGATATAATGCTATCTGTGTATAATCTAAATGTTTGCATACTCAAAGTGTTGCATCAGATTATTAATTGACTGCATGTACAGAATATATCTCTGGATAAAAAAAAACAAAAAAAACATGCTCAGATGGCCAGTCAGGAACAGTGTCTGATTGTTGACTTCAGGTCCCCCATAGGTAATGCAACTGCTTACTCCTGATAACGGCAGAGGTCTACTACACATTTTCGGGTCTTGGCTGCCTGTGTTTGTGTGTCTGTGTGTGTGTGTGTGAAGCTGCACATCAAATTTCCTAAAGTTTTTTTTTCCCACAAAACATCAATTTTAAGAGTAACAATCTGACCAAAATGAAAAAAAAAATGCTTTTATTAATAACCCAAAACTATTTTCATCATCAGTTTTATGTGGGGACAGATGCATGTAAATTCCATCTACCCCTATATATTCCACCATGATCTGTGCAGCGGAACTTCATTTAAAGCTCACTGATGCCTTTAAGAACCGTCCTGCTAATGCACAGGAGTGGACAAGACAGAGTTGCTCTTTGTATGCAGCTGTGTGTGTGTGTGTGTGTTGTCATAGGAGGAGAGTTTTGCTCTTTTCTCCTTGTTGTTTGTACTGAGCCAATCACAACCCTCTTTGTTCAACATAAAAAGAACTGGATGTTATTGCTATTATTAATATTCTATTAATTATTATTATTATTATTATTTAGGTCCAGTTTTTCCCCTGACATATTTAGTGCAGTTTTTTTTGTATTTATTATGACTGCTGTTTTCTTTCTGAAGACTTGACCGATCCATCAGAGACTTTTCTTGTGTGTTTTTTCTGTGTGGCCTGTGTGTTTGTCGTGGCTCAAAATGCTTTTAAACCTCGCCTTCTATGTGCCTCTGTATAGAAATGAGGAAAACGACGCGTCGTGATGACGACGTGGGGACCTGCTCCCAACCCTCTCCCTCTTCGCGCGCCCTGCGTGGCGTGATGATTCCACTTCCTGTGTGCTTCACGTCTCTTGTGTGTTTGTACTCCTTGCCTTGGTTCTTGGCTTTTTTCTCATGGTGAAGGCAGAATGTGGCTTTAGTCAAAATGGGAAACTTGATATAGAATTTTTTTTTATTATTTTCTTAATTTTTGCCTTAGCAACTTGATATTTTTTTCACATTTGATGGTTTTTGTGGAGTTTCGGTTGCTTCAGGTGTGCTAGTGATTTAAATCCATCAATAAGCCTTTATTTTACCCACTGTTTTCTCAAAGAATCATTTACATGAACATGTAAAAATAAATATGAATAATTAGGATCAAAGAGGAACACTCTTCTGTTTCTCGAGTACTGCACCTAGACTGGAGAGATTGGGTCTTTGTCAGACCTTTAACTTGTTATTTAAAAAAGAATTAAATATATTTTGACTGTACTGTTCCGCAGGCTTTCAAAACAAACCCTCTGTCCTAACTGTGGTACAGTCCACTCTGTCATTGTATCAGGAAGTTTACTGTTTTGTGGCAGAGTAACAACCTTCCTCTTCCCTTCCACCCCCTAACCTGTTCCCCGCTACACCTGAGTCCCACAACCTTTAGTTCAGATAACTACTTGGAAGCGTCGCTAACAGAAGCTTCCTCGCTTTCTCAGTAAGCGAGGAGGTTTTTTACTATCAGGGCAGCAGCTTGTTACTTTTTTTGTCTGTGTAGTGAAGCATTAGCACATTTCTGTACAAAAATATGTCTTCTTTTTTTATTGCATGATGAAATTAGTAAAATTCAAGTCACACTTTTACAGAAAAGGTTCCACCTTTTTCATCAGCTAATCAACATCTGCACTATAAGTAAGTGAATGTGACCAAAGAGTCCTGGGTGAGGTGGGTGAGGAGGGGAGGGAGCGGGGGTAGTCTCTGAGGAGGTTCCATCATCACATGCATGGTCTCATACGGTGGTTTAGTTGTGTAGCTTAGTGGTGTTTTTTAAGTGCCTAACAATGCATTTCTGTGGGTGTACATTTACATTGAAACACTGTTCTTTTTTTTGGGGGGGGGGGGGGTGGTCCTTCTCTCGGACACTGCTGACACTGCATGTTGCTGTTGTGATGTTTTGCACTGTACTGAGGAGCCATATCACACACACAGTCACATTATGAGTGTGTTACTGTAAGGAAACAGTCATTTAGTTTATGAGAGGTTACAGTCTTTGGCTTTTTTTCCACAGTTTTAGAGGTTTTGACTTCTTTCTCTAGTGATATTAGAAGAAAATAGAATTAGCCTATGTTAACCCTATAAGCTTAACATTGGTTGTAATCCCGTTTAATTCTCGACGCTAGGTGCTAGCGCTAAGCCTTCATTGCAGACAGTGCTAACCACTGCTCCATTGTGCTGCCTACATTAGTTAATATATTATACACCATGAATTGCCATGGATCACTATGAACTAATTATTTTACCCTTATTTCATCAATAGTTAAGCAATGGTACATACATTCATTGATATGTTACCAATTTAGCCTTATCCATAAATGATTTTAAATTGGGTTCAACAATGTGTAAATGTCACTTACCTTTGTTATAGAGACTCTGAACATTAATGGAAACCGTTGGTAGAATATAAATCAGTGTATGTATCCCTACTAATGATGAAGTAAGGGTGAAGTAATCTGTAATTAATTAGAGTTCATGGTGTATAATTCATCATGAGTTAAGCATTATTTAAGTTGAACTATTAAATTGGACCATCATTGTAAAGTATTACCATAAATACATACACATGCTAATATTGACGCTATTAATTGAGTGTCCTCAAAAAAAAAATGATGGTAATAAAGTCATGCTTACTTTTAAAGGGGATATGTTTCAGTTTTGCAAAACCTAAATGATAATTCTGCTTTTGGAATAGAGATTCAAGGAATGAAGGAGGCAAAGGACAATAAATGTGATCCTCTTTGCAGCACTTACAAAAAAACCTGAAAGTAAACAAAGGGCAAAAAAAAATCCTTTTTGTTCTTTTTCTTTCTTTTATTTTTTAAGAAAATGCTGCTTTTGCTGTCTGCTTTGCACATTTCTGTTCAACTCCTATTGAATCTCTGAAGTAAAGCAGACATCCGTTAAGTTGCTTACAGTGCCGTTTTGTCTTCTAGTCACAGTGGAGTTTTCAATATGCTCTAATGAGAAAAGACTCGAGTCCAATCACAAGTCACATGGTGTTTTCCTGTGTGTGTGTGTGTGTGTGTGTGAGAGAGAGAGAGAGCTATCTTTACCCCTGCTGCTCCTCTCTTGGGAGATAACAGCACATGAAACGGTCATCATCCTCCTCAGAACCCGCTTTAGGTCCCCTCCCCCCCCTGTGTGTGTGTGTGTTCATACATGTCTGCTCACACGCGGGAATTCCCGTCCATGAATCTATTTGTGGCGTTCTGTCACCTGCTGAGTAAACCCTTGTAGCGGGGGGGGGTTAACCGGGGGCAGGACGTCCGAGTGGAAACTTGCCTTAGCAGGTGATTATTTTCACATCCCATCATGACTCCCCTATTAACCTTTCGAGTTTAATCTGAACACTCAACTATAAGCACGTATTTCTGGATGAATGTTTCGGTAACATCCAGTAGGCCGGTGGCTTTTTACAGGAAGAGTTTCATTTTTTCTTTTTGAAGGTCAGGTAGAGATGTGAAGCTTGGAGTGAATCGGAGGAAACTTTGTTCAACTTCTTCCTCATCCTCAGAATGTGTCAGCAGATGAATGAAAGTATCCAGCTCTTTAACAGAATCCAGCTCTTTAACAGATGTGTTCAGATTATTTAGAGTTGTCATTTGTGTGTGTGTGTGTGTGTGCTGAAGCATCCCAACATGACTATTGAACCGGAGCTTTGTGTTGGTAAACTGCTGGTACTCACAGCTGTATGTGACTTCTGATGTTATGGTGTTCTTTTTATTTTATTTTTTAATCTTTTTAGTTCGCTTTTTTTTTTGGGGGGGGGGGGGGGGGGGGAATGGTTGGGTGGGCTGTATTTATTTGTGTTTTTTGTTTTTTTTTTCAAAAATAATCCAGAGATGCTACTGTACGCGGATGAGGGTCTTTTTTGTTTTTTTGTTGCTGTTGGGAAAGTGGGTATGTTTGGGGAGGGTTACTAAGTCTACAGCTCTATGCCCCATGGGAAGTGAAGTTCTCAGTATATTAACACGTCTCTTAAACCTCTGCTAAAGACTGATGACTGTTCATTTAGAGCTCAATGAATTTCTATAAATATTTTAGATTGCTCAAACTGATTGTGTGCAATTTTAATGATGGAAATTCAATTAAAAAAAGAGGTATTTTTACACAATAAGCTCTGTGTCTGTGTCAAAATCTGCAGTTCCTAAACTGGCCCCTAGAGCCAAATGTGAGTCAAGATGTTTATGTGTTTTTTTTTAATATTGGTGACAGCGATATATCTTTTAGACGGTAACGATTATTATTTTCCATATTGCATCAATATTTTGAAATCTTTTGGCCATGATAATGGCAGATCATGACAGATCCCCAAAAGCGAGGCAATATGATTATTTGTTTAGCATAAATGCAAAATAATGTCGTATGTGTACATGTGTTTCATAAGCATAACTATAACTATGTGTCATGTCTGGCAGATGTTTATTGACCAAATGTGACATTCCTTTACTAAGGACATGTTGCCAAAAAGAGATATTCTGGTCTCATTTTTGTACAATGACCATGTCATCCATCTTTACTTAAAGTCTAACTTTTATTGTGGTGCCAGATATCGGAGGCAACAACACAAAAAGGACCAATGTTAAATAAATAAATAAATAAAATTAATAAAATAAAATATTTGGGGTGAGGGCAGTGTAGCGGGAGAAAACTTCAAAAGGGAGTCACAGCAGCAGGAATGTGACACATGTTTACTGAATTAACAGGCGCAGCTGCTGTTTCTATTCATAAAACCTTGATCTGTGATACAGACATCACAAACACAATGTGAGGTTCATTTGACCAATTTTACAGAGGCAGCAAAAACAGCACTTGTGTCTTTTATGCGATGGTGATGGACTACACAATTAAAAAAAAAAAAAAAACACTTGTAAAACTAAAGATTTCCTTTCGCAGGCCCGAGAAGAGTCACGAAGTGCAGCAGCTCCAGGGCTGGGACCTAAACTCGTTGAACTTCCTGGCACGTACAGTGTGGAGGATGTTGCGTGCGTAAAAATGATAGAAAATAAAAACACAATATCTCCTGCACATAACACAAACAAGATGAGAGAATGAGCGCCTCAGAAAAGCAAAAACAAACCCGGATAGATGGTGTGTGTGTGAGCACAAAGAAAACTCGCACACATATACCCTGCCCGAGCATGCAGTGTGTTTTTGACGCACATCCCTTCCAACACTGAACTTGTAGACTTTTAAGTTGTTAGCTGTGTTATTTTTAGCTGGACGACTTCCTTCGGCGACACATCTCTCAGAACCTGCAGGAGCAGAGTTCACCCCTGCAGTTTAGAAAACCTCCATCCTGAATTCGTGGAAAGTAAAAAAAAAAAACCCTGACATGTGACAGGGTTTATGTTTATTATTTACCCAGACTGGAGGATTTTCTGTGAACCTGGACGGTGTGTAAATCAGGCAACCTCTGGGATTCAAATGTTCGATGCTATCTCGTTTCACTGGACTGTAGTTTTGCTTATGCAGAAGAAGATTCGAACAGGTGCATCCTTTGTGACGTAACCCTTCCTAAGAGTTTTAAAAAGATGACAATGCTTTAGTTGTTGTGCCTCCCGAGCACTCTCAGGAAGCGCAGTTTGCTGAGCCCTACTGATAGTGCTGTAGTGTTGGCTGACCAGGACTGGTCCTCAGACCCCCCCAGAAACTTGAAATTCTGCAATGTTTCTCTGACTTTCTACACTATTGATACAAAGGGGAAACTAGACCTGCGACATGTTTCTCTTTCATGGGTTGTTGGATTTACTACACAGCAGCGGTGATGCATTGTCATCATTAGATTGTGCTTAGTACTTTCACTGTTATTGATTGGAGTTGCTGCATCTCACATAAATACCCCTAAATGTTGTAAACCACCGCATATACGTATATTGTATTTGATGGGTCCAGCAGGAGATTCCTCATTGACTGCAGCCAACTGCAGCTCCTGCATGACCTGGTTTGAATTTCTGAATATAAGCGACTGGCTTCCCATACCAACAGTTGATGATGTCATGGAAAGTCTTCTGAGGGTGCACTGTGAAAAGCCGGAGAATGATTTATAATGAAATGCAGTCCTTCGTCTTTAAAAAAAAAAAAAAATTGTTTAAAGGTTCGGCACTGGACTCTGGGGAAGAGTTTTTAATGTTCATTAAACTTTCAACTTTTATGCGTCTATGTAAGAAAAAGCAACCATTACATCCTGTCCATGTCCAGCCTCGAAACATGTGGGGCCCATGATGGATGTTTTACCTCCGGAGCCCCACGGTTCCATTACTGAAAAGGTACTTCAAAAAAGCCTCACTTGACCCTTTCTTTCACAGCAGAAGAAACAGCAATCTGCTCAGCTCTCAGTCTGAAGGACAGCTGCGTTTTCCCTCCTGATAGAGGGTGAAAGTGTTTCATATGACTTCTTGTACACCTGCGTTAGCGTAGCTTCTTGGGAAAAGGGAAGAAAAGAGGATTTTAAACTCCTGCACCCCTCCTCCTCTTCTTCCTCAGGCCATCCCAGAAGTGTTTATCTGTTTTCCTGCTTTTTCTTTCTGTTTGGGAAAAAGATGAATCAGACCTGTGTAAGGATGCTCGTCCCGTTCATTCATATTCCCCCTACCGCCTCGGGAATGAGAGTACCGGTATATCAGTTCCTGCTACGGAGACTGAAAAAAGATTACAACACATCATTACTTTCCTTTCATCTTAAAATACAACTGCTGATCATCTGGTGCAGTAAATACTGCTGCTGGAAAGTTTCGAAAAGAGAGGGAAATAAATAAAAATAATAATAAATAAATAAAAAATAAAAATCCCAGAATATTATAGAGATGTGAATGACGTGCTGGAGCTTGCACACTTCCTGTTGTAGATCTCTCTCATTATCACTTCCTTTATGTTTAATTTTTGTTTCTATGGAGCAGAAAGGAAAAAAGTAAGCTCAAAAGCAGCTTAACCTGCAGCAGTGATGCCTGCAGAAGAGGATCATAGCCAAGACAGGACAAGCATAAAGTGTTATGTCTGAGAAACTTCCACTACTGCTTTGTAAAATTGTTAAAATCTTAATCAATTAAAGATAAAATCAGAATTTTCACGTCCCTGGGGAGATGTAACTTGCATAAGACAGTGTTGCTATAGTTGTCTTGTGTGACCACACACGCTAAGAGTGTACCTCGTGCCCACCAGACCTCAGAGGAAGCGACCTCAGAGGAAGTGAGTGAAGGAAGCGCGCGGACCGAGGGAGGAAGAAGAAGTGTTAAAGTTATTAGCCGAGTGGGAGCGGTGCATTTGGGGGCCATCCTGTGCACAACAAATGCTTCCTGCTCCAACGCCACAAAACAACCACAGAGGGAGGGCAGAGGGAGAGTGGAGCAAGACAAGGAGGGAAACCAACAACCTCCTGAACATGTGAACCTGCCTTACAACTGCGCACAGGTGGAAACTATACACCGCTTTGCAGGAAAATGGTGTTTCTCCTATAGACGTCCTCAAACTCCTGAACGGAAAATTTATGTTTTTCATTTTAACAGGCACATTCCTGCACACACACAGAATGGGGCCCTCATGACATGCAGCTTATTAAACTCCAGAGAACATCAGATTACTGCATATTATTTTTTATGAATAAAATGTGTGATGCAACAAGTCTGACAAAGCCGTGTTCCTGGCTCGCCGCCTGTCACAGGTTAAAGCTCTGTACCTGAAGCCGACAGTGATCTGATGAGGCTCATCAGAATGGGGATAATAAGAGCAGGATGTTTCTGTGCAGCTGCACGTTGACTCACATAAGACTAGGTCCTTTGTTTATCAAGGTTTGGGAGATTAAAGTTAAGAATGTAACACAAAGAGATGACTTCAAAACAAGAACAGCCAGTGAAGCCTCCAATACACTGTGCGATTTTGTGTTTAACACCAACTCACACAGTACGAATAAAACGCATGCGATGTCAAGTCAAAGTTCACGGTGTATGTGCTCACACTGTGGTGCAATGGTCGGCTGCGATGTCACTGCTCACACTACACGCAATTTCAGGTGCTCAGGTGATCACATTGAACCGGAAATTAAACATGTCTAACCCGGAGCTGTTGCTGTTTCAAAGAAAAAAATCTAAGTCACAATCTGTGCTGCGTGTTGCCGCCCCAGCTCATCAAATATAGCCTCCATCAATTCTGTCCAACGCCATGTGGGCGCTGCCATGTTTGTCATCATCTGAAACAACTTCGTGTAGGCGCGTGATGTAGAGCATATTCGGCAAATGCATGCGCAGTGGGGGGAAAAACACAGCCATATCTCTGCTTAAACTGTGCGATTCTACATTTCTGCATAAACATGATTCAAAACATCGGCGGATTTTCACACAAGACCGTTCCACTGTACAGAATTGCTTCAGTGCTGAGATGGTAGGGGATTTCCTTACATGCTTGTTTCAGGTCATTCCACAACGTTTCTGTTGGACTAAGACTTTGACAAAACATTAATGTTGTTCTTCTTTAACCATTCTTTTGTAGAACGACTTGAGTGATGGGGTTGTTGACTTGCTGCATGACCTCTTAAGTTAAGTTAAGATTCAGCGCACAGACAGGTGTCCTGACATTATCACCACCCATGTTTAGTTTTGTGGGTGTGTCTTCTATAGGTGGAGACCTTCCCGGGCAGCTCCTCCCTGCTCCATTCCTCACTAGGGCTGTGTTCGAAAGCACTCACTCACTCCCCTCCTTCTACTCCCCATATGGGGAGTTCAATGTGGGGCACCATACAGTGAACTCATTGTGAAAGCATTTTTTGGACATTTTTTGGCATTGTGGGATACATTCAGGGCCCTATATGGGGTCTATAATTTCTCACTAAGTTCAATTCCTGTGGTTTCCTTTTCCAACAGTTTACTCCTCATGGTTCAATACTCAATAGTGCATCCCATTCATGCCATCTGCTTTTGAGTGCTGGGGAAGACCCAGGATGCAGTGGAGAGACTATGTCTCTCGGCTGGCCTGGGAACGCCTCGGGATTCCCCCAGAGGAGCTGGAGGAAGTGTCTGGTGAGAGGGAAGTCTGGGTGTCCCTGCTTAGACTGCTGCCCCCGCGACCCGGCCCCGGAAATTCACTTGTAATCCTAAACCTTTTGCACCTCACAGTTATGTAAAATTGGCTCATTTCCCTGAATAAACAAATACAGATACACATAAGTATAATATGTTGCATAGCTGTTTCTGTTGTTGTCAGTTGGGATCTCTTTGTCTACTTACAAGAGTTGTGTGAAAATCTGCTTATGTTTTGCGTATTGTACTACATGATCATGAGGTGCGGAATCTCCAAAGGTCAAAGGTGGCATCTGATTCTAAAAGCATCATCTCAGGACGATTATTCCGTGCGTGTCGTCTCAGACGTGTGCACGGCACAGCAAGGGTGGAACCCCACCAAACGTGCGCTATACCCCAACCAAAGGCCATGTCCCCTGAAACCACCTCTCTGGCTTTTTGTGCGAGGTATTGGCACAGACAGTAGTTCAGCTGTTGTCAGTCATCCTGTGGCGACCTGACCTCTGGTGCCCACCCACCCTAAAAAGCAAAAAATGGTGCTAACAACACATACCAGGTCAACCCTCTGTTAATATCCCTCCACCTCTCCTTCTATCATCAGTTACTTGTTTATGCTAGGTGTGTAGTTGGATGCTGCAGCTGTTTAGAATCACAGAGAGGGCAACAGGACCTGAGCAGGCCGACACGTGCTTGCTTTATTTTCCCAGTGATTAATGGGAAGATTAATACTGCAGGATTTTAAGGAGGTGAAGCCTTTGGATTTTTACAGTGAAAAAAAAACACCAGTTACATCACTTAAACCGGAGAATGCACAATGCATGATGTGATTTAATGCTCATTGTTAAATTCCTGGTCAAGTTATGAATGTTAGGTTATAATCTTTTTTTCCTATAGTGGATGAGGTAAAAACTATAGATCATATATAATATATAAATCATCATCATTTTTTTCATTGAAAAAATTATGATAAAAATAATAACAACTGAAAACGTTGACTGTAATTATTAGTTGCCTCCATGGCTGCAGTGAAATCTTTTAAATGATAACAATAATTCTCTGTAGGTAGAGGTTCGTCAATCACGTGACATTACGTGTGCACCGCAATTAAAATCAAACGCACCCTTTGCAGCTCGCGCGGCTGTTTAAACAGCTGGCACACTCTTCTTCTTTTTCTTCTTGAGACAGCCGCGTTCGACGACTTGTCTCGGTTTAATGGAGGAAATAAAAATGTTTGGAGCTTCCGGCTGTCAGTTTGTTTAGTGATGCTGGATAGACATTGCTGCTAATGCTGCTGTATAATTCTTATTAGCTATTTAATTACCTTTCACTCTAATTTTCACACAAATAAGACAGACGTGCAGGAGCACAGCTGTCACTTAAACAACATTCAAACAACAAAAAAACAAACTGTCAGTATTCACAGCTGTCAAAGTAGCTTGTTTGGCTTTGCATAGGTGAACCACTAATGCAATACAGCGTTTTTAGGCTAAGCTGGTACACCGTAAATAGAGTATGTGCAGGCAGGTCCCATGTTGAAGTGTTAAAAATTGCAAATTGTTTACTCCGCAGCCACAAGGGGCTGACTAAATGTCAGTCAATTTCTACGTATTTTTTTTAATTTTTATTTTTAATTACATTAAGACTTAAAATGCACATAATTGTGCGTGTGACCTCTTTGAGTGACAGATGGGTCCTGACTCACAGCCCAAACTCTCTGCTGCCACAACTGCCCACCTGCTTTCAGCTGTACTCGCGCTTCACTGCTTTTTCCAGGATTTTGCGTGTAGGCAGACCGCAAGCACTCAAAACAGTTAGCCTACAAGCCTACAGGTGACATCATAGATACTTTGTCCTGTTCTGGGGTTTTTGATCACGGACTGCATAGCAGGGGTTGGTAGCTATTTTTTACAGCAATTACAGATGACTTATCTTTTCAGAGGCATATGTTATTTTGACCTATTTGTATTTTATAAACCTAAATTAACTATTATTGGTCAGTGGTCACGTACAAAAATTAGTAATAGTGATGGATATAATGTTACATTTATTACATTCCAATTCATTTATTTATTCAAGAAAATAATCCAATTCCGGACTTGTTTGAAAAATCAGCTGATGTTTGGGTCTCATTTATGCAGAAATACAGAAAACTCCAGTGGGGGTTTTTCCAAACTTTTGAGCAGCACTGTATGGCCAGCTTCCACATTGGTCACTTTCAGCACAAAGGAGAACACTTGACTCAAAACACTGTTGGATGCTGGATGTGAACTTTGGCTGTCAGTGCTGCATATCAACCTGACAGGTATGTTAATGCTCCTTTAATGCTGTTTCACTGGTATACAGCTTCCATCAGTGTTGACCTTCACTCAGACGATTTACAGAGCAGCAAGTGTGACCAACCTGATCCCGTCCTCATGGGGTTCACTGACACCAGGTTCAAGGCCGCCACTTTAGGAACTGAACACTGTCCAACTATTCAGCACAATGTGGCTGTGCTATGTTTTGAACAAGAAACTCTACCTGGTAACAACAAGGCACTCTGTGCTCTGGTTCCCAAACTTTTCAGACCCTCAAAATAACCATGCGAGAGGCCTGGACAGTGACTGTAGAACAATACGTGCTTTAACGTCAGTCTGAAAAACACGAGATTCGTCAAGAACCCCCAGAAAAAGTCACTATATTTGACACTGGTCTCTTTTGACAAACAAAAAAAGTCACCAAGAGGGTTTGTAAAATTGCCAGATTAGCGAGAAAGTTGCCAAGTTGGATGCTGTCGCTTATCTGTCATAAACACCTCGGGGGGCAAAACATTTTAAATGATAGCAGAATATTTATTTACCTGGTTAGCAGCCTCAGTAAAACTCCTCAGGCTTGAAAATGTAAACAACTAACAGGATTGTCACATGCCTACATCCCCTACACAGGTTTATATTAAAGGAAGGATCGCTTTGAATTTTCAGTGGCAGAATTTATTATCAGTTTAGTTCATCACTCAAAGAACACAGTTTATAAAGTGGTGTCCTTAATTAAGACAGCCTTCATAGATTACGAGGGTTGCTCTAACACTTGTTAAATTAGAAGTTAGTCCTTGGAGGACTTCCTGTTTGTCAAGGCGTGGTGTTCCTGTTGTTTACCTTCACATCATTAGAGTTCATACAGTGTGGTGTATTCTGATCCCCAGTTTATGGTGCATCCTTTATAACCAGCAAAGAGAAGGATCTTGTGCTTCTGAGACGTAGTCTGTCTACAAATGCGTCCTTTTCCTTTGTTACGCTACCACCTACTAGCTTGATAGTCAGTTATTTTTTGTTTTTCCCCCCTCGAGCTTCCATTGTATAACTCTATGCTATGCTATTCTTTCTTTCCATTGACATGTGTTTTCTGTAATTAAGGCTGCACAACACAGTTGGTTGTAGATACAATTAAAAGATGAGAAGGAAGTTAAAAAGATAAAAAGTTTTTCTTGGTTTCATCACTGGTTATTCCACCACTGGGCAGGGGCAAGCTTTTTTAAGGCTGCACCTAGCCATTCAGCTGCTTGTCAGCCAATTGTTACATTGTATATGAGCCACTAAAATAGTGAATGGTTAATGCCACTTTGTGCAAAAGAGAGACATGTTTATTTTGAATACACAGAGCCTAGTGGCTATTTGATTATAGTTGATTTATTATTACTTCAAGGAATTTGTTCAAGTTAAACTAATGACTGTTCTGTTCTTCTACACCACTCCCTCCCATCTACATAAGTAAAGAGACTGAGAATACATCCGTGTCCTCTTCATTCATGTTGGGAATTGTGGCATTAAGTTGTGTCTGGCCAAGTGGAAACCTTCAGGACCCAACCTTGAAGCCCATGGCTCCAAAAGCGAGTAATTTCCCATAGACTCCCATGTTAAAATGGCCAACTTCACAGCAGAAATGAACATGTTTACAGCCTGGTACAAAAAACACTCAAATGATAGGTTCTCTTCTAGTGTCAACTCACTCGTATCAATTATATTCGGACTTAAAATTATGCATAATTATGGGTTGCCGCTTGAGCAACAGATGGTTGCCATATCACAGTGCGAGTTTCCTGTTTTCACGATCGCCCGCCCCCTAAACTCCATTCATGCTCCATATTTGGAGTTTTGGCGGCTGTGACCAAATGGCTCTTCACAACATTTAACTTTAATATTTCGCAACAAATTACTGTATTTTGTATTACAATATTTTACTATAATATTTACAATATGATACTGTAATTTAGTGAAATCGATGTTTTCACAGTAAATTACTGTGAACATCATTTTTCTGTAATTTCACAACATGTTACTGTGTTTTTGTACAGTAAAATACTGTATTCACACATCTGCTGTTATAACACAACACATTACTGTAAAATTACATTCCCGCTTGAATCGACTTGCATTGTGGGACCAAGACAGAGCAGCAGTGTACCAGATTCACTCATAAGAAGAGAGAAAAGGGTAAGGTGAACATCATTTAAAATATAGCTCGTTATGACTTACTATTAAGTATGTTCGTTAGTACATGAACGAATGAATTAATTTTTGATGGTCTCTGCATGTGGATGGGACAGATAGGTAGCAACAGCAGGTAGCAACAGCAGCAACCTGTCATCACTTCGAAGCCGTTTTTCTCTGCGAAGCTTTGCCACACAGGCAAGTGACTTATACCGTTTGAAAGCTATGCTATTTTTTATACTTCTACTCAAGTCATTTTTTTGGTAGAGTATCTGTACTTTTATTCAAATATGGGTCTTTAAATGATTACTTTTTACATCTCTGGTTGTGAGAGGAGGAGGAGGGGATGTTGGCAGCTTCACACAGTTTCTCCCCACTAATACTTTTGTATCGTATGTCTCATGCCGATCTTTCTTTCCACTCATGTTTGCTCTGTAATTTAAGACTGCACAACACAGTTGGTTGTGGCTTAGGGTAAGATTAAAACATAAAAAGGCAGTTACTGGACAGATTGAGAAGTTTTTTCTGTCCCTTCTGCTTCTTTGACTGGTCAGGCTCATCATGTTTTTTTGATAGAAGTTTGTTTCCACTTGTTAAAGAGGTAACAGAAAGAGTTAAACTTAGGTTTATTGAATATCTGCCGTACTCGTCTGCATCTGCTGGGGTCAGTGCATCTGTCTTGTTGTCCTTGCAAATAGCAAGTGAAGACAGATGTGTTCTTGATTGATGGGTTTAATCCAACATGAAGACCATGAGATCATATTCACAGTGTTTAAATGAAATAGTCAAACAACTGGAGATATTGGCTGAGGATTATTGCGCTAATTGAATGGAAAGGTGTTTGACCGTAAAGCGTTAAATAGAAACCAACTTGTTCTGTAAAGTACTGTATGTACAAGCTGTGCACTGGTTTATATTCCTTGATACTGAAACTAATAGTAATTTGCACCTATAAGTCCTTTACACCCCTGTGATCCTTCGGCTTTTACTGAAATGACTCAGCATCCTTTGTTTTGATGCTGGAAATGGCACACAGTGTTAACTCCTATTCATAATGACTCCTGTGTGACTTACATTCACTCCCCTCATATTCACTAGTGACAGAGAAAAGAGTGGAACAAATATGATACGTGTGTGTGTGTGTGTTTACAAACTGCAACAGGAGCTGCAATTATTTTATTATTCCCATCAGACCCTCTTGGTTTGTTAATAAGTGGGAAACACCGGCTACAGTAACTCAAGCCTGGGTCCCTCCGGCACGTTTTTAAAAGAACTATTTCTGAATTGACCCCTTTAAAAGAAAGGTGACACAGAATATTTACCTCTCATGAAATGGGGGCAGCTGCCTGTCTGCAAATTGTACACAAACACTCACAAGCAGAGGTCACAAGCACAGCTATGGACAACTATGGGAGGTTAGGGTTAGTGAGCCTTCGCACAGTGGTGTGTTTTTCGGAAGCTGCAGAGAATATACTACTTGGTGCAATCGTGGTTAGTATGGCTTAAAAGAGATTGAGTAATAAAAATGTTTCAATAGATGTTACTGTAAGTTCTTTGTGGGAAAATGACTCAAGAGGAAGGTTGTCATGTGCTGTTATGTGTATTTCAAACTTATAGGTCTAAATGTGTGTGTCTGCATTTCTCATTTGATGTGTGCTCAGCTGTCAGGACAAATACTGCTAATAGCTGAGTCCAGCTGTTTCCAGCTGGGTTATATTTATCTGCACAGGAAACAAGGGGGGCTGGGTTCTTCAAATTCACACAATACAGTAAAAAGCACATGACTCTTAAAGCCACACACATTTTAGCAAACATAATAATATAAAGATTTGGTCAAAATCAACAATCAAACAACAAAGTAAATGAGCCAATTCCTGGTTACAGAACAGGACATTTACTCATACATTTCAACAGAACAAGCAGCCTGTATTGCAGTAGGTCAAAGCACATTCCCCTCACTTGTCCAGGTTTTTCAGTGAGCAGGAAAGTGCAACATCCTGTCAAATACATTTGTATGTGACATGGCAATGAAAATTTGTGGGCAAAATTAATGTACAATTCAATTTCCTTTTGCATTGTATACTTTAGTTTGTGTCCCTTTGCATGTTAGCATTTATGTTAGTTGCTCAAATTCACATCACATAATTTCTCTCCCATTCCTGGTGTGCATTACTGTAGTAGCCCAAACAATATCATGTTCCGCTGCTGTTGCTGGCTGCAGACCACATTCAGACAAGGAGAAGGGCAGCAAGCTGAAAGGGTGACAGGCAATTGTGTGTGTTTGATATCTATTTTTGAGTAAATTTGTCCAAACCTAATTAGCATTGTTGACCTGAATTTCATTGTGATACCATTTCAATATCGTTGTATCACCCACCACTACATGTAATATCCAAATTATAGTTTTATGTATTACACTAGCTTGCTAAGATGGGTTAGCATTGTGCAGTCTTTTCTTGCAGGAGACTTCTGAAAGTGACTGAGGGCAGAGATTTCTTCCTTCTGCTTTCAGACAGGTTGTCAAATACACTGCTCAAAAAATAAAGGGAACACTTAAAGAACACAATGTAACTCCAGTCACACTTCTGTGAAATCAGCCTGTCCATTTAGGAAGCAACACTGATTGTGAATCAGTTTCAGCTGTTGTTGTGCAAATGGAACAGACAACAGGTGGAAATGAGAGGCAATTATCAAGACAGCCCCTATAAAGGAGAGGTTCTGCAGGTGCTGACCACAGACCATTTCTCTGCTCTCATCCTTTCTGCCTGATGTTTTGCTCACTTTTGCATTTTGTCAGTGCTCTCACCCCTAGAGGTAGCATGAGGCAGTGTCTACAACCCACAGAAGCTGCTTAGGTAGTGTAGCTTATCCAGGATGGCATCCCTTAGGAGAACAACCTCATCAGGAGCATGCCCAGATGTTGTGGGGAGGTCATACAGGCACGTGGAGGCCACACACACTAGTGAGCCTCATTCTGACTTGAAGAATTTCCACTCAAGTTGGATCAGCCTGTAATGTGATTTTCCACTTTCATTTTGAGTGTGGTTTTTGATTGTGATTTACATTGATCATTTTTATATTATTTTGTTCTCAACATATTCCACTATGTAATGAATGACTGGAATATTTCATTCATTGACATCTCGGATGTGTTATTTTAGTGTTCCCTTAAAATCTTTGAGCAGTGTATTTGTAGTATATCTATTTCATTTACTCTTGTCATTGTCTCAGAAATGAGGGAATTTTGCCGGGATTTTCCAGAGGTTAAGTGGTTTGTCCTTGATGTTAATTACTTTCGTTTTTAGTTCTTTCCTCTAAATGCAGAGTTTTTGTTTTATCTTGAGTTTCAGATGCTTGAGAGGCTTCAACACACTCATCCTTCCTCCCTGATCAGCTTTAGCTTTTGGTTTGGCACATTGAGTAAAATACTTGAGTCACAATGCAGGTATGTTAATGCTTCTTTAATGGTTGATCACTGGTAAACAGCCTCAAGCAGTGTTGACCTTCACTCAGTCGATTTACAGAGCAGCAAATGTGACCAACCTGATCCTGTCCTCTGAGCTGCACTAACACCATTGTAAAGGTTCAGATTATCTCCACTGTCCAGCAATTCAGCACCATGTGGCCATGCTATGAACCAGAAACTTTACCTGGTAACAACAAGGCGTCTCTGTGCTCTCCTTGACTCTTATGTGCAGGAAGGTCCATGCATAGCATTGCTGCATGAAGTGGGTCAGTGGCCTCAGTAAAACTACTTAGGCTTTGTAATGTTACTTATATGATTGTCACATGCCAACACCTCCCTACACAAATGTCTAATAAAAGCAGCATCTTTATATAAAAGCATGGGACACCCAACACACACTCATATAAACATATAAAGGAGAAGTCACAGTCCGCTCTGCGCTGTGCATGTAGGAAGACGTTTTCGAAGACATAGCTTGCACCTGTGTCCCTTTGCTTTCTTTGTGGATTGCCCAGCCCCGGTCTATAGAGAGACCTGACCTTTGCATTCAGTCAGACAACCTCCATTGTATTGAATGTCATACAGAGACCTTGCGACAGAGGCTGACTTTCCCTGCTACACATACAGTGCTGCAGAGCCGTGCCCTGATAAACTGCGGGAGAGCTGACGTAGGCCGGTGTCCGGCCTGAACCGAGCGGCCGGCTGCTTGTAAACAGCCTCCACTGTGTCACACTGACTCCCACAGCAGCTGGTTCCGCCTATTGTTCCTCACTCCCGGAGAAAGCGTCACAGGCCACGATGCGACACCTCTCAAGGGTGTCCCCAGAGCGACCCAGTGCACCTCTTTCACACAATTCATCTCAATCTGTCAGGAAAATGAATTCAGTTATGTTTTATGTTTACCAACTTTTTCTCTGTTGTGTGTGTGAAATTGTGAAATTTGATAACTGGATAGCACGGAGATGACTACAATCTTAAATATATGTTCTCTCCTTCATAAGTAATACAAAAGATGTATTCAACTTTGTAGCCATACTTGGCAATACCTTAATAGACTGTTATAATAATAATAAATAATAATCCTGTTAGTAAATGTATATACCTCTACTGACAGACACATTTACATGAATTTGTTTAACAAAAATTGTGTTGGTGGAGGTAAAAATGACAGCGAGCCGCAGCACTACAGTGTTTAGTGGATGTGTCTGTGAACCTGCAGCAGCTTAAGTACCTGTGAAATGTCAGACTGACAGGTGTTTAATACGCCTATGGACACCTACAGGCTGAAAATGGCCCAATCAATAATACAAATTGAACAAAGCTACCAGCCTCTGACCTGTTTGACCTCAATGTCTGCATTTGTTTACTGTGTGTTTTTCTTTGGTTACTCAGGGACGCTATTACAGGAAATTTGCAGGAGGATCTGAATCCGGCCCTTCCTTCTATCTTTTTCCTGAAGTTTAGAAGTCCCTTTATAAATTTAGATCACAGCTGTCTGCCATGGAAATATCCAAGGCCCCCAAATGGCTCATGGAGCAAAGCAAGTCAGACAGGAGGGGATAAGGGTTGTCACTTGGTCTGACTGCAATAACTTCTTTCAAATCTTAAGGCAAAACAGATGTACTTGAATGCCAAATAATGACAAATTCTTTCTGTTGTCACAATGAAATGTTACCAGACTTAAGGTCATTATAGACTGATTATGTTGCATCAGCCACCACAATTTTGCATATGTTGTCGCTGCTCAGTCATTGTGACACAATGTGCAATTCGCAGACAGTCAAGGAAGTGAGACTCACTATTTAGTTTGCTCCACAGGAGCCACCTGTCAGACAATCATAGTCTGTCCTTATATAGAATATGTGCAGATGCAGATGCAAGTGTCTTAGTGGTTTAACAAAGAAATAACCATTACATGGTGATTTTAATATACTAATTGAATTAGCTGTCCCATTAGTTAGAACATCTCAGTTCTGCAGCTGTTCAGTCTATCTTTACAGCTCATTGTTATTGAGATATCAAGGTTTTAAAAAAAGATGAATAGCCTATATTTATTAAATCAGAACAGATATTATGTCATTATAAAACTACATAAATCTCAAGACTATGGCTAGTTCTAATGTAGATTAATGGTGCTGTTTTGTTTCATTAAGCACCCCGTGCACACTCTGCAAATATCGCTGCACCCAATGCTGGACTGACAGCAGGCACCTGGAATTTTCCAACCCTTAAACACACAGACCATTGTGTGCATCTTAATGATGAAACCTGTGTATTTGCATTTGATTCTTTATGCTGTGAAACAATATGATGAAGAGGAACAGCAGTGTAAAGCATAAAATGTACGGAACAAAGGCAGGAGGGGATTTTATATAAAGTCAAATTTAAAATGGGCTCCAAATTCTAAGCATGCAGCTAAAAAAATAAGATATAGAAAGAGAAACAAAAATATTATCATTAATCTTAACAGTTATAATAGCTTTTCACCATCAAATTATCCTCATGACTTCCAGAAACTCCAGTCTGTCATTTCTGACCTCGCAAACGTGCACGTTCCCTGCAACCAGCTGCCGTGTTCCTCGTGTGAAACAGCTGTGTGTGTGTGTGTGAGAGAGAGAGAGAGGGGAAAAAGGGTGTGACGAACAGCAGACAATAACTGTTGGAGTGCCGACGTCCGTTTTTAGACTCCACTGACCCGTTTCCAGTGTCATCCAAAGATTCCAGAGGAGCTGGGAGTGTTTCAGGCACTGTTGCAGGAAGGGCAGGACAACTGCACTGCAACATGACACTCCATCAAAGCGCCTCTGAAAATAAAGATTTCATCCTCTCATAATAGAGGTGTTTTTATGTAGAGGTTAGTGAGGCTGCATGCCCTTCATCTTCCTGTAATTGTCCCGCAGCCATGCTCCTGTTTCCATGACTGAGCAGAAATCCAGCAATTGTGATATGATTTACAGCTCGCACAGGTTTACCATTGCTTATAGTGTTATACACGCAAACAAACAAACAATTTCCCCCTTGGATTAATAAAGTATTTCTGATTCTGATCCAAACAAACATAATCATACAGACTGTCCCCACTCCACTCTTTATTGTCCCACAGATGTTACTAATAGTAAAATAAAATATGCTATAAATATGATATTTGTATTGTAACAGCCTCTACAAACCAGTTTTCACCTGCAAAAAAACACACAGATTAATTTGTCATGCAACTGCTGGTCAAATTCCCAGCTGACAATGTTTCACTGGAAACATTTTTTTATTCAGTTAAGTTCAGTAGAGGTGTGACTCACTTTAACTGATTGTAAACGGATGTTCTTTGTTACGTCTGTTTATCTGGTTCCTGTTGGACTTTTTTTATGCAGCAAAGCAGCAGCTTTGTGAGGAAATAACAGGTTCATATTTGTATTAAAGATCAAAAGGAGCAAATTTAGAAACATCCTGCTAAATGTGGACAAAGTTAGTCTTTGACTTAGCATGGAGTCCCACGGTTGAAAAGAAACAAAAAATAAAAACACCACAAATGAGATCAGGGAGGTTTGAAGCAGATGAAGCATCACAAGGTCAAAGGTCAGCTGTCACAAACAAGTTCAAAACTTGTTTGACACCAACATCGGACCGAATCACCACATGAGAGCCCCTGTATCTGCTTACACAGCAGGCTCAGCAGGTCATACCTCCTCTGCCTATCTTTTAAGAGATTAATATGGCATGCATATTCATAAAATCCATATAAGCTTTATTGGGCCTGTTTCTCAAATATAACACTCCAAGCAATTACACCCAAAATCTTTTGCCCTTCTTGTGTCAGCTCCCTGTTGTCACTCTGACTGTGCCTAGAGGCACGATCACAGTGTCACATTTCAGATAAGTATAAGCCACAGAAGATGCTGAGAGATTGGATTTCCAATTAAAGGAAAAAACGGAAAGGAGAGATGGGCATTGATGCTAAAAGCTTGGCCCTATGCTGCTGACCACATGTAGACACGCTTCAGTACATTTGTGTGGCGCTCCACAAAGCTGATATACAACATGAGCTACCAGCCAAACCACAGTGTGCAAGAAGCTGCATGTCTCAGTAAAAACTGATAGTTTGCACTCCTGCAGTGTTTCCTTGTTTGCAGTCAGACGTTTGGTTTCCAGCATGGCTCTGTGTCAGCTCTGTGTTACGTTAAACAGCAGCTTTTTTTCTAGATTTCATTTCATTGGTCATTCCGTGTCATTATCTAAGGCCTGATGGTGTGTATCGGAGGCACCTGGGAAGAGGCCGTCAGTGGAGGAAACAAACAGCTCTATTGATGATAGAATAAGAGGAGCTTCTCTTTCCTCCCCTCCTTATCTCAGGATGCATTTCAGGCCTCTCCTAATACCTGCCATCCTGATTAGATGTGGAAACAAAGCTCTGTGCCATCCTTCCTCCTCTAACTTCATTATTGGGATTAATCATCTGGAGATTAAATAAATTATTTTTTTTTAAATAGACAGAGGTTCAGACTAAGTGAGTGGAATTTTAGGGGAGGTGAGGCAGAGGATTGTGTTTTGTGCGTAACTTACTGTAATCGTAAGTTTTGTTGTTTTTTTAATCAATGTATATATAACCGGGAATCGGTCACATGTGTATAGCAAAGCAGAGATAATGTGGTTAAAATCTAACACCAATGTCTAAGATGTGTTTACCTGGTCCACACATTGTAGGTTTCCATGGAGAGGCAAGAGTTGCGAAACGGTGAGCCTGTGACTGAAGAGCCAGCGCAGCGGCAACAGCAGGGGCATCAGGCCAGGTGACAGTGGCAAACACACACGGCACCATTAGCATCCATAAAAAGCCAGGGCCTGTCAGCATTAATCAGTGCCGGCCTGTTATTGTGAACTCTTTAGCGGAGGTGTACATGGACATCTAACAGCAGGTTTTTCCCCTATCATCATGTGTGCATAGTCCAGAGGACAGCGAGATCCTGAAATCTGTTGTCCTCAATGAAAAAATAGTTTTAACTGCTCTGAACTGACACACTTTTGCATCAAAAAGCTATTTATCTTGTATAGGTTTTACTTTACTTTCAACTGTTAAGTTGCAAAGAATGTCAATACTATATACTAGTAATACTAATTATACCAGCTGGCATTTGGTGATTGCACATGTACGTAAGTATCTCTGTGATTTAAATTTCATCACCAAAGATTTAACATCATGCGCTATGTGACACACATGGCTAATGAGATGGGACAATATTGTAATCATTTTTGCACAAAGTGCAAAAACAGTGCTGTCTTTCCTCTTTATCAACAGCATATTGTTTCCACAAGGTACAGAAAATGTTGCCATATAAAAAATTTAAAAGTGGTGGGGGTCTCACCCCCCCTTCTCTATTATTCTACAAGACAGCTTTTCGTCTTAATGAGAAGTATTGGCACTGATGATGATTTTAATATTAACAGATACTGTGGCACAAGATTGTGTCATACCCCTAGTCTACATGATACTACCTGAACACATGATGAAAAAACTGAAAGATTCACAGACTTTAAAGATGATGAAGTTGTGTGAAGAGGCCTATCACTGCATACTCATGGTCTCCTAATTGAAATTCTGGATACTATAAAATTATTAGCCATTACCACTTTTAAAGACATCTGGCAGTGACTCTTTTGGGGCTTTTTGTTGCCTTGGTGCACAGGGACTAAATTAGGCCTCAGAGTGAAGACAGTGTCTGATCCTTCAGCTCGGCAACAGTGCAGCATTCTACTCATCAAAACTTTTGCTATGGCTATTGATGGCACTGTGCACCAGAAAGAGGGTAGAGCTTCATCCAGGCCTCCCTTTGTGATATAAATAAGTTAGAATAGAATAGAATAGAATAGAATAGAAATACTTTATTCATCCCAAGCTGGGAAATTTCACTGTTGCAGCAGCCAAATACAGTCACTCAAGCATACCAATATACCTCTAACGGTAAATATTAAACAGTATAAACATTATTTAGAGCAAGATAAATATAAACACAGGTGCAGAAGCAAAAATGTGCAATTTGTAATGCAGGTATAAATATAAGTCTGAATCGGATTGTGCAATTTGGTATGAAGATATGATATGATATACAAGAACAACAGTGTGCAATTTGAAAGTAAGAAAACCTAAACCTTGTGCAAAACCTTGTGCAGAATCTGTCCCTTACAGCAGTGAGTCCGTGTTATCTCTGGCACAGAGATGAGGTGTTGTACAGTCTTACGGCATGAGGCAGGAAAGATTTCCTGTAGCGTTCTGTGTGACAACGAAGCTTTTGGAAAAGGCGCTCTGTTGTCTGTCCAGTACAGGGAGGAGAGGGTGGTCGGGGTTATCCCTGATTGATAACAGTTTGTTCAGTGTCCTCCTCTCTAGCACTGCTTCAAATGTCTCTTGTCTGCAGCCAAGTTCTGGATTGATTAGCAATCAAAGTACAGGGGAAATTATCTATAACTACACATGAAGACCTTTTGTGATGTCAAATTTGCTTTAAAATGTAATGTCACCATTCGTCAAGAGGTCATGACTCTCCATAATGTTAGTCAAAAGCAACAATAGATGAATTTATTACCAAAACTAAATATTTTAGTCATCAAAACATAGCCCTGAAGCAAAATACTGAGGAGACCTTTGTTTGGCTTTTTAGGCATAGCTGATGACATAATCTGGTAAGGCATTCTGCCAGTTCTGGCTCAGAAAGTCCCACAGGAATCAAAGTTTGCACAGTCATTCCTTTTTAGTGCTTTCTTCTAATTTAAAACTATTCTGACTATTACCTCCTAGTTAGAGTTAAATTTCAGAGAAAGTACACACTGTTCACCTCATCTGCAGCCTCCAATCACAAACAGTTCTCTACACACTCTGCTGTGCATTAAAACATTATAGGTTGCTCTGATAACCAACCGGTTGAGTACTTTTGGCAGATGACTCCTTTGATTGTGCTTAACTTTGTGTTTGTGTGTCTACACGCATTCTGGCTTGTTCCCCCTCCACCTATCTCTCGGGAGTATGGTCTCAGAGCTGACGTCGATGGTTGTCAGCATCCTTCCACTCCAGGCTTTGTGTGCCCATAGCAACAACTGGGCACAGTGGGGAGGGTGCCACTTCTCTAGTGTATAAAGACACAAAATACCATTATCTGCTGCTGTGCAGATACTTTTTCAAGTGTGTTTAAGAAAATGTGACACATTTTGGCCTTTACTGTATTGTTTTTGTGAGTGCAAAATGTTTGGATAACTCATATTCTCTCTTTTATCCACAGAGGTGTCTTACAGTTTTGAGTGACTATATTGGGAGCAAGCTTTGGTTGTATCGACAATTTTGCTTTAGGTAGCTTTGGTCAGCAATAAAGCATAAAGGCAGTTTAGATTTGTCACTCCTCTGCTGTGAGGAAGTATAGAAATTGCAAAATTTTAGTAAATTTGATCAATATTTATCTGGAGTTTTACATCACAGACAGCAATGCAGATGTGGATCATCCACAATTTTCACTATGAATAACTATATAGGCTGCATCTGTTGGGGTTTCCAGTGAAAATGTTCAGCATCATTCTGTTGATTTTGGATCTGCAGTATCAATATCTTTCATAGTTATTGAGTTATTGCACCCTCCCTGTTGCAACTGCATGTAACAACTCAGGCTCAAATTTGTCACAAAGCAAAAAGTGGAGAGGCTTGTTTGCAGTGAGTGCGATCCCTTTCTCAGACCTGTCCAACTGGAGTCAGAATGCATGGGTAGCAAGAAGCTACCTGAGTGGTTAAAATGAATCTATAATAACTGTGGCTATATGTTGCTTTATGGTTTCACCTGATGACCACATATATCTTTTTATTTTGTCATTTACACACAAAGATGTGCTAATCTTGTGTTTTGGTGTTTTTGTGTGAACTGACCCTTTCAAGCACTATTTCAGCACATTGAATGTCTGGTTTGTATCAACTGTTATATTTTGAGGTGGGTGCATGTTGCAGTAATGTATCCAGGATGCGGCTGCTCTCAGTTAAAGGTGAGAGAAGTGAAGTGATTGCCAGACTTCTGCCAGTGGAAGGCTCACTGTCTAAAACAATCCCATCCTGTCCACAGCTGTTGTTTTCTCTCTCCTCTGGGCCAGTCCCCCGATTAACCACACTGACCAGTGAATAACCCCACCCACTGCTCCCTCACTCTGAATAGTTAATCCCTCTCTTTCTATTTGTCTGTAGATATCTGCCGCACACAGCAATGCAGCCTTATCCCGAGCTTCTGTGGTGTCCATTTAATCATTGACAATGTCTTTGTGTATCTTGCATCCTGTGCGATAAAATCACCATCCTAACAAAGACACCAGCCCTCCCAACAAAATTAAAATGAATGAGCACCGTACATGTAGCTGTGGAGTTACCTTTTTCAATGCTAATTGTTGACTTTGCGCCCACAGCTCTAGGGGCAATCTAAAGCAAACATGTCATGCACGTTTTGTTGTCACAGTAAAGCTTGTTTTTAATTAATCCTTTCCATATTTTAGTGTTGGGCTGCTGTTGGAATACAGGACCAATCATTTAAACTCTAATCTGTCAAAAACAGGGGCCAAACTGACACCTTCAGATGTAACCACAAATCTAAAAGGCAAAGAGACCCACAAATTTTGACAAAAATATCCTTTATGACACTTAAACTTTAGGTGGTCTCTGCAGGCATTCCTGAATACAACAGCCTCCCAAATACTCCCCAGGATGACGTGAACCCGGTAGCTGTCAGCATTTTGGTTCCAATAATAGAAACTGAACTTTACAAAACTGACCTTTCAGGGTTAAACCCATGAGAAGTAGGTGAGCTGAGTTTAAGTTTATAGCAAAGTCATCATAACCCAGGCCTTGAAGTATTTTTAGTTCCGATTGCGACATGAACATGTGCCTCTTGGGGTCTAGTTAAAGTCCTTTAAGTCCTAGATGGATCTTCTAACCGAAGAGTTCCATATCAGCTGTAAAACCCTGAGTAAACAGTCAGTAGACTGTAGGAGGGTTTATTGATAATCCCATTCATTACTGGGACCGGAATCACTGAGTACTCGATGTGAAATTGTCAAGCAAAATGGCATGTGACGCGTGACACAATTGCATGGAAAGTCGACAGGGTTGAGTGTCCTGGTCAAATTTGTTGGACAACAGTCCAGTGTTGGAGTCACAGTTATGGTCCGTCAATACAGATGAATGAATGAGATAAGCACGAATGCTGTATGCTGAATGCTGAAATACCTGAGATGAATCAGAGGGATCCTGAAGCTCAAAAATGTAAAGCTCTTGCAGACCTCAAATGCATTTTCATTATGTTCTCAATACAAGGAATCAAAGCATCAAATGAGGTTCTGTTGATTGCTTTCAGGTTTGTAAGTGTAGTATACTGTAAGTAATAACAAGCATTTGTCATTTTGATCTGAATCATGAATGTCACAATCCACTGACAGCACCCTGATCAAATGCTCTGGGTTGTTTCTGACAGTCAGTTGTAATCATAACTAACTCGTCTATCCATTCATTCATTCTCTTAACCTGCTTGTCCTGTGCAGGGTCACAGGAAGTCAATGGGCAAGACGGGGTAGACCCTGGACAGTCTATGGCCGGCAGTGTGTGGCAGGGCTCCAATCAGCATCCATTAGCAATAAAAGGTGGTGTATTATGGCCGCATCAACCTCTAATAACATAAACAGGAAGTGTTGTCCATAGACAAACACTGGTGGTGCTGTGGTACCAGTCATAATCATAGTAGTTAGGATTTATTGTCAGACTGCTGTCGTGTTTGCTGTCAACAGTCAAAATATGATCAATGGCTGCCTTCCTGCGAGTGCCACAGGCAGGGCAGGTATGGCGAGCCTTGTCTGTGCCAAGGCCTCCTCTAACTCCTGCCTTCAGTAGATGTGAAGCCATCAAACATTACACAATATGATTTAGCTGCCCAGCAGCTGCTGCAAAGGATACACACCATGCCCAAATTTAGGAGGAGCAAAGAGCAGAGACAATGGACGCTCTTTTACATGCTGTCGTCAGTAGATGACTTTAGATATACTCCTATGCCTGTCATGAATAGATCACTGTAAATGCAATGTTGATGAGCTGTTAGATGCTAGATGATTTTTTTTAAAAACTCATAGTCGCTATGTATATGCACGATTGCTATGGAAAACAATATTTTCTGAACATTGCTTGACCCAGGCTGTTTGGAGTGTCTGTGTCATGCTCTATAAAAAGAACAAGTGAGGCAAGATTGAATTAACAAAACGATTCAGCCTTGTAATGATGATGATGATGGGATTGCTTTCTAATTGGTTGTTACAGCCTATGTATGTGTGTCAGGGTGATTTTTTCAGAGGGGTAAGGCAGCAGAGATCTGTTTCATACCACAAGGTGCATTAAACCCATAGGGTACATTGTTACGCTGTTGTGATCTGCTACAAAAGAGCAAATGACTGTGGCGTTACGCAGTTACATCACTCTGCCTCACACATTCTTTGGTTTTTTTTGCCAACCTGACATTCTAGTGGGTGTTTGATAGGCAGATAATGGGAGGATCAGACCTGGAATTTGTTGAACAAACTGTGGTGCTTTGACTAGGAAACCTTCATTGTCAGACCATAATGCTGCATTCTTTACTCAGGTGGAAAAGAGGGGCAATGTTTCTTTAACACACTGATTTAAAACAATCAAAGTATGTCTTAAAAATACAGAAAAAAAAATCAGCTGTATTGAAGAATTTGCTGGAATGGAAAATAAAAAGTAGTGTACAAATTATTCCCTATTAGGTTCACTAGTTGTGTCTGCTCTTATTTTTCCTTATTCAATAAGTCATCTATGCAGCAATACCATACCCCGCCCACCCCCTCACCCCCACTGGGCTCAGGTTGCTGCTAACATTACCCCAGCACCAACCCACCCCAGGGTCCCTTTAACCTCCACAGCCATCGGAATGGTCAAGGTTAGACTGCTTGTGAGGGGGGTCAGATGTAGTTCTAATCCTGTCACAGTTTGCAAAACAAACGCAACGAGGATCACCCCTGCCTGGCATCTGGAAGCAGGTTATCAGGAGGTTTCTTTCAAATATGAACACAAACAAGAAGAATCCCAAAAGAATTAGTGGAAATAGATTTGGTCAATGAATAAAACACTAAGAAAAGTTGCAAAGTTTCATCAAATTTTGGAATGTAGTTTTCTGTGAACAGATGCAGGAAGTGCAGATACCTCTTTGGGGAATATGATTCATCTGGTCAGGACAGTAAAGTATCACGGAGGCTGATAAATTATTCAGGGTGTGATAACATCTTGTTCACTAACCTATTTTACAATGGCAAGCCGCATCTTCCCCAATCATGTATGATTCTATGTACATTTAATGTGATCAAAACAACACTAGCCCGAGTTATTTTAATGGTCAAGTGAGTTTCCTTTGACATTGGCTGTGACCTGTTTGTTGACTACAGTAACAAAGCACCTATCTTTCATCCCCACTGCTCTGGATTTTGTGAAATAATGCCACCAATGCAAACAGACCTCCGCAGTATGCAAGTTACCAAGAAAACCCACAGGCAGGCATGCAAAATGTACTGACCACTTCACTGTTAAACATGTCAGCAATAAGGAGAAAATTTCAATGGATGGTTGTGGTTTAGGAGAAAACGATTATGTGATGTCCAATGACAGGGGTTTTGTCTCTTGACAGTGACAGCGTTTGGCGTCACATCAAAGACTGGTCAACTGGAGCTGGCAGAGCTTCAAAGTAAAGTTCCAGCAAGAGGCAGTGAGGCATTTAAAGTCCAGTGGATGGTCAGCTCCTTGGAAAATTCCACTGTCTCTGCAATCCTGTCTGGTTAGGATTCTACTACATTATTATTATTTTAATATTGCAGTGACTGAATTCTGAACGCAGATCTTCATACAGTTATTGTTAGATGATGGATATTGATATTGTTTCTTGTTGGCCTGAGGGCAGAATAAATGCCACATTACACTACACTGTGAAGTGGTATTACACACGAGTATGGGTTGTGGCTAGATGGTTAGCATGCTAACCTGAATAGGTAGCTCAAAAGCACAATATATAGACATCTGAGGCATAATAACAGAGCTGTTTTTTTTACCTGCTGTGTGTAGTTTGTTTTAAAATGTTCAATCCAGCAGCAATGTCCTGGGCTTACAAATGAAGTGTTTCTTTATCACACAGTTGAAATCATTTTGAGAGCATATCAACATATACCGGTAACAGTGAAACCAGTAATGGTCATTTTTGTTATAGACAGGACTTGCAGTGTCTGGGTTGAGAGCTGTGTACTTCAAATGTCCACTATCCACCTCAACCTCCTTTTGCTGACCCAGATACAGCTCATAAATGTAGCACCTCATTCAAAAGTGGGTTTCTTCAGAGCACCATGCACCACCTCATATCAGAAAACACATATGTAATATAAAAAAAAATTACTTCAAAGTTAGGCCCACCTTATACCTGCATGAAGCATTGAATCATAATCCTAGTTTTAAAATGTCAAACAGAAATATCTAAATTTGATTAAACATTAATAATCAATTAATTCATCTGGTATCTACTGTCTTTATAGCTCTGGGTTTGGGCTTCACTAAATGCTGCTGAGCAGGTGTGACATGTTTTTGAGAGTTTTGGCTGAAAGCTGCTGCCTTCCAGGAGGATTTTTGTATTGTTATATTGTATTTTTTTTGCCATTTGATATATCTAAGCAGCAACCTCCAGGCCTGTGAAATTAAACCAACACGGAAGTGCCAAAATCTGCACACAGTATTATCTGTAATCTGCCGTGTTTGCACATGGAATCAAAGAAACTATAGATTATATCTTCATACGTCCTTCTCCTCCTCTTCCTGGAGTTTTTACTTGCACAGCATGAACCATAGACTATTTGTTCAAGAGGCATGAACACTAGTTTGCACTTTTCAGCTGATTGTATCTATGTTGCAATTATTACAGGTTCCACACTTATGCCCATTGTTGTGGCAAGTACCACTGACAGTATGAAGTGGGCACTAAATAATGTTGTAACAAGCGCCAAGTCGGACTTTCTAATCAGTCCAAATAGGTCAAATATCATCATCACGTCACGTTAATTGACGGTGTGGTCATAACTGTACAGAAGCAGTCAACAACTTCGAGCTGTCCACGAAGGTTTTGTCTGGCCAGGCAGGGGTCCGTGTGAAGCAGGAAGACTTTGGTTCATTTAAAGACAAAACACAGCGAGGATCACAGGTCTGGACTAGAGCTGAACCTGTTTGAACGTCAGGTTCCCAGAAGCTTACGATAAAAGTCAGGGGTTCCGGTGATAGTTTAGGAGCACACATTGTGTTTGTGTTGCAGGTCCAAGCTTTATTACTCCTGCATTGTTGTTTTCCAGATTACAGATGTTGCTCTGAAAGCCTGAACAAGGCTCAATGAGCTGTGGAGCATGATGTATAAAACACAAATAAATAGTGATAAAAAGTAAACTGTTTGGATACTTGATATCTCAGGCGTTTACACAGAAATAATAGAAGTTCGCCTAACATTTACCTTTGGATGTTTACTCCCTTGATACACACTGTTATTGTTTTCATAAACAGGGAGCAGGCAGAGCTGCACAATAGAAACACAGACGTTCACCTACAGTACTAAGCGCTGACACACTGTTAGCCCTCTTAACAATGTGCCACTATTCTTCCTATCTGACAGGAAGTAACCTCAATGTGCCTTTCCTGGTCACAACTCTAAATTAATAATCCAATAAATAAATGCATTATTAAATGGTGTGACCGGAAAGTAACTTCTTACTTTCCCACCAGCGTCGGCCTTCAGGGATGGACTGGTGCCAAGGTTTGTGTTTGGAAACACGCATTTGTTTACGAAAAAATAAGCAAACAAAAAAAAAGGTGAATTTCTTTTCCAGCCGCTTATTGTTTTTGTATTTTTCCAAATGCTCAACATATATATTTTCCACCCAGTCCTGTGTTGTCTGTTGTGGATCAAAGCATGAAATGTGATTTGAAATTATGTCTCATAGAGGAAATATGAAACACAGTTCCTGATTATAATAAGCAACTGTAACAAGTCTGACTCATTTTCTCTCTCTTCCCCTTTCAACATGATCGAGATGAATCAAATACTGTAACTGCTTTATGTCAGATGAATGGAACACGCACACACACACACACACACACAGAAGCATCACATTCAAAGCTGACTGGAGTTCTGACTCCACAAGTTGACATTAGTGTCAGTCTTCTTTAACAGTAAACCGAGGAATTTTCCATTCAGTCGGGTTGACGTCTGTGAGTTAAAGGAAAGCAGAAGACAAAATGTTGCCATCATGATTTTTTTTTTAAAAATGTCTCCGCTTTCTAAGAACAGCTTTTGTTTATCCGGTTATGTGTATTGATCAATAACTAAATGATGATGATTGGGAATGTTATCTGTTGAGTCGAGCTCTGCTGTTTCCTTTCTAGGAGTTCGCGAAGGATTCTCTCATGAAATCAGAAACTCACACAAATGCTTATTGGCAAACTGGTTCAGACCAATCTGCATTCTGTGAGGAAGCACTGGCAGTAATGGGTTTTAGGACTGACAGCAGCACAAAATAAAGATGGCAAAAGTTGTCTACCTGATGCTAAATAGCTTGCAGAGATCCTCAGCAGCTTGCATGTTTTTGCTTTTTTTTTGGTTGATCTGGTAACTAAGCCAATAACTAGCAGATCTAATCCAAACACAATGATGTTCATTTGTTAGTATGAGCAAACCATAGTTTTATTTCTACCAAAAAAAATACATCATGCATCACATGACTGCAGTGATGTAGGTCAATGGTGGGATAAATCTTACCTCAGACTTCACCCTATTGTTGAAAGAGCTGACGTTAAAGCTGGACTATATTGGCCTATTTTCTCGTTGATTATGTAATGCCCCCCCTCACTGTGTTCATTCAAATAAACAGACGTTATATAGAGGCCAGTGACGGATGAGAGAAATGATGGAGGAGACAGGATGAGTACAATGTAGAAGCATGAAGGGAAACAGAAGGTGTTAATCCCTTCTGCCCCATAAAAGACGCAGAACGAGGCGGCTGGTTATTGTCAGAGCACGGCTCTGCCTCGACTGTGTCACAACAACCTGTCTTTAAGAACAGTATAAGTCAGAGTAGGGAAATCTCCTTTACCAGTCCCTGCTAGTAAATACAATACTATCAAAGATTAATTTAATTTATTTTATTATGTTCCCCATTTTATATGCTAAGAACTTTTTTAAAAATGCATTTTAACAAACACATTTTATCCTTTCTCCATCTGCACATTTATTCATTAAAAAAAATGTAAATGAAGTTTATAAACAATAATTTATCCTGAGTGGAGATATGTTTTTATATTCTTAAATTACTTTTTTACGTAGCATGTGTAATTGATACAATTTTAATATTTGTAACTTGAGTAACAGTGAATTTCCTGAGTTGATAAGAAATGGGGCTGATATTTTATAACTGTAATCAAAGTACAACTACTTACATGTATGTGGCCCTCTTTCTTGTTGTTATAACAATTAGTTAATCTGGAACAATATTTGTTGTTATTTAAATGCTTGTTGTTGTTGTCAAAGTAATAGTATAAAGTAGCATAATATTCAAGCATATAAAATTGTACAAAAACTACAACAATCTTCCAGACATTAGAATTAATTAAGCCCCTAATGACTCGTGGTATTAATTAATGGATCAAAACCTATCATGTACGACAAGCCTGGCTCTGATTGTCCACTGACATTTTATTGAAAAAAGAACAATATAATAACATGTACAATAATAATAATAATATTAATAATAATACAAAATCTGTACATTCCATTGTTTTGCAGTACATTTGGAAGACTGATACAAAATAACTGCAACAGGGAGGGAGGTATTTACACGCGTAGGATCTGTGGAGCCGACTGGCTTTCCGTCTTTAAACAGAAGACACAGGATATAAATTTGCGTTGATGCGAATCTCCTGCGCAGTACACCTTCATGTGCCAGGGTTACAGTACATCAGGCTTTGACTGTTTCAAGTCTTACATTCCCCAGTAAAACACATCAGCATTACAACAGAGAATGAAAACTCAAGTAGTGTTGATAATGAAGTCTATCTGTAGTCAGCATGCAGCGCATCGAGAGACCGTCTTATATGATATCAGATTTCATCACACACCACTTTTTAAGCAGATTTCATCTTTTTGAAAATCACCTAAAAATCATCCTATTATGGGACAAAACTTGGGATTTTTGCTTATGTGCCACTTTGATTTACACATCTTCATCTTAAGGCTTGATGAAGTGGCTCGAGATAACAATGATTAAAAAAAATAGAAAAAGAAACTGTACACATGTTTTTGAAAGACCAACCTTATTAAAATTTCCTAAACATTCTACTTCTGTACCAAATCTAATTAGGCATTGTTTTTAAGAAACACATAACTATGATAATAATACTCTTTGGCATTTTTTTTTATCAACCGTAAAAAAAAAAAAAAAGTAGAAGCAACATCATAGCAGCACTTTTAAGAACATTCAGATTCTCATATTACCCCGCTGTCAGTTTAAATTAGTTTGATGTCATTATTAATACTACCCTGCTCTGATCTCTTGATGTGAGCAGGCATGTTTCTGTCTGTCTGACCAGCTGTGAACTGTCTTTTACTGCAAAGGTTCAGAGAATCGGTGCCGTCCTGTCTTTATTGCATTCAGTGATGTCTGCTGTGAGACCAGCTCATGAACAAATACTCGTACCGGCTTTGTTCCAGACATCTGCTTTCTTTACTTTTTGGTGAAAGCATCAGAATTAAAGTATCTTTATTTTTCTAGCAGCACTAGAGAACAATAGAAACACCTTTCCTTCTGGTTCTGGTTGGACAGAGCGACTGAGACATGCCTGCAGGTTTTCAAGTCATCATAACAGCCTCCTTCCTTTTTTTTGCAGTCAGCAGACACTAAGCACACATTCATGGGGCCTTCATGGAGAATTCATTCTGCAATATGCACATGGGTTCATAGTGCTATGTTTTGTCATACTGTATGCAGTCAAAGTTCAGACTGTTACATACAAAGTCTTGCCGCTTCCCACAGCAGTACCGTTAGACTTGTCTTCTGCTCAAGGCCCAGCTCAGCTTGTGGCACCTTTCAGAGCAGAAAGGTGATTTCTAGGAAATCCCTTGTGAGGTTTGAGGTCTGAACAGTCATATTTCGGACTCTCTTCTCAGAGGCCTTGGCTCTAGTGGCACTGTGCCTTGGCTGTGTTCCGTCTCTGAGATGTTGTCTGTTTGGGTGCCGTCAGGCCCAACACTGCCCCCATTCCCCTCATCCGTATCTTCTTTGTTCTCCAGCGCCATCTCGTTTTCGTAGCAGAAGGAGTTGGAGTTAGAGAGGATGTACTTTTTCTCTGCGAGATCTCTGGCGCTGCACAGAGGGGTGCTTGGCACTTCGTATGTCTTGTGGAAGTGGGAGTAGTCCACCTTGTAGTAGTTCTTCTCCTCAAAGAGCACAGGTTCAAACCGGTGGCCCCAGAGGATCTCGTTGGCGACGTAGGAGCTGCGACACTGTGTCGTCATTGCCGTTGCCTCAACCATTCCCTCCAGAATGACCACTATTTCAAACTCGGAGTTCTCCAGGTCCTGTTTGCTCATGTCATAGAAAGGACTGTCCTCATCAATCTCGTGGACAATAGTGATTGGAGACACCAGGAAGATGCGGTCGACTCCACTGTCAAAGCCTACATCTATGTCCATCTGGTCAAGGGGGATGTACTCTCCTTCTGCTGTCGTTCGGGATTTGAGAAGTTGGGCTCGCACATGTGCCTCAACAAGGTGGCTCTTCCTTAAATTGCCCACACGCCACATCAGGCAGAGCTTGTTGTCCCTCATGGCTACTATGGCGTTGTGACTGAAAATCAATGTTTCATTCCGCTTCTTGGGTTTTGCCATTTTTGCCATGACGGCACCGATGATGAAGGCGTCAATAATGCATCCCACAATGCTTTGTAAAACCACCATGAAGACTGCGATAGGGCACTCGTCTGTGACATATCTGTTGCCATAACCAATGGTAGTTTGAGTCTCGATGGAGAACAGAAAGGCAGCAGTGAAGCTGGTCACATTGGAAACACACTTCGGGGCATCATTTTCTAAGTCACCATGAAAGATAGCCACCAGCCAGAACACACAGCCAAAGAACAGCCATGACAGGAGGAAGGCGAGGCAGAAGATGACGAACATCCACCTCCAGCGGATGTCCACGCATGTAGTGAAGATGTCAGCCAGGTACCTTTGACCTTTCTCACTCACGTTGATGAACTGCACATTGCAGTGACCATCTTTCTTTACAAATCTGCTCTGCGGCTGGTGCCTTGTGTGCACCTTGCCCTTGGCATTGCTGTAGCCGTTGGATACTGCCATAGTGGCAAGCTTCATGCCGTCCTCCTCTGATGACACAATGCTGTAGCGGCTGGCTCGCACGCTTCCCATCACCTCAGTCTGGGAGGGCTGTGCTGCTTCTGCTTTGGAAAACAGTCTGAGTTTCTGGAAGAAGCGTTGGAGAAACAGTTTTGAAACACTTTCGGGGACCAACTCAGAAAGGAAATGGTAACAAAACGATGGGGCTGAAGGGACGCCTCTTCAGCCTGGAGCGCAACAAGAGGAGATGAAACGGTCACACCTCTTTCTTCAGGTGGTTGGAGCTCGCCAACATCATCTGTTGGGGAAAAAAGACAGATATGTCTATTAGTGATAGAAAAATAAATAAATTAATAATAAAGGAAAAAAACTTTTTGTTTTAACATTTGTTACTTGTGTAGCATGAACCATCAGCAACTTGTAAGATCTGATAACTTCCTCACTCAGACCTACGTGCAGCTTGAGAAAAACCATGAAGACCTTTATGCCCAGGGTCAGAAAAGCTTGTCTACCCATGCCAACAATATTTCATCCAGTTATGACAAAGAACAACAGTGATATTAAACCATCATCTAACGTTTCAGCTCTCACTGAGAGAGGCCACACAGTAATTGCACTCAGGTCCCATTATTGCCCCTTTACAAAAAGGACTTATTTTTCTTGGCTGCACTGTAGTGACCTGATCGTTGTGGGTTACATTGTTTCTATGGGATCTCATGGACCACTGCTTTTGCACAGATGGATTATGAGGAATACGCAGATATTTTCCTTACTGTCATCGCAGAGGGCAGAAATTAAGATGTTGCAACATTTGAAAACACAGGATTTCTTTTTAAAATCATGTTGTTATTAATACACTAAAAAGTCATAAACAAATCATCATACTCTCAGAATAAAAGCAGGTTACAAATGACATCATATCAGTTATATAGTTTTCTGAGTCTGTTATTTTAAAGAATCTTTAGAGAACAGCATGAACTTTATCTTTGAATGCACATAAGAGACACACACACAGCTTGTTGACTCAGGGATTTCTGCTCTCTGCTGCAGTAATGGCTGCCCCAAGAGGATTCTCCCTGGACAACTAAAACACCTCTCATTAGTTTTGGCTGTCCTGGCAACAACATCTAAACCAACCTGCTGCAGTCTCTCTCATTGTTTTGCTATGCTTCTGAGAGCGAAAAAAAAAAAATCATACATACATACATACAACATGTACAACCATGACTGAGTCATACTATAGTTTCACACCTGCTGAATGTAAATCTGGCTGATGCAATCAGGATTTAAAAAAAACCAAAGCATTTAATGTGCATGCAATGTTTAATGTAATTGCAGATGAACTGTCCAGTCTTTCCGCAGATAATGGTTAGTATTTAAATTATAAACACTGCAGCAACTTTGCCTTTCTGTAGACAAAATATCTGCAGGCAAATCTAACAGGAGAAATTCGGTTGAAAATACTTAAAGTATGGACCAAAAAAAACAAACGATTTTGTTACAGTTTGTAATGATTGGATAGTGTTTCAGACAGTACCAGTAAAGAGTTTTTGACTGCGAGCAGACTGACAGAGCTGCCCTCAGAATGCACCAAATGCCAGCGACAAATGTTAACAGGTGCTGGGGGGAAAAAAAGAGCTGACTTCTGATGCAATCATCCACATACACATGCATACACACACACCCATCACACTGACACGCGCACGTTTTTCTATTTCCCATTAGAGATCACTAGACTTATCTCTTAAAGTTTAAAATATGAAGCGAGACTAAATATGAACTGATAAAGCAGTTAAACTTTTGGCGGGTCATCTGGCAGCTGAAGGCGTGCGTAAAAGCCAGGAAGTCGGTGCGTCATGGAGAATAAAGTGTGCAGCATCACAGCTCAATATGAGCGTTAGTTTGCCCAAAAAAAAGGATAACAGATCACACACGCGTAAAGCATCACATTTCACAGCAAAGCATGCGATGTTTAGCTCCATAAGAGAAGCGGGTAAAACACATGTTTTCCTCTACCTGTTGCTCATTTGTGAAACCGGTTGGAATCAGCTTGGTGAAATATAATCCAGGCGTTTTGTATTTGTTTTGGTTTGGGTTTGTTTTTGCCCCCCCGCTATCCTCACCGTTGTATCCGAGCACTTGTTATTTATTATGGCATTAACAAGATGAAGTGCGAAACTCCCTTCATGTCTCTGGAGGGCCGGTCTGGATAATGTGCTCCGCAGTGAGTTACCCCAAAGCGTTTTTAAACAGCACGCACCGGTACGGGCCCGCCCACTAGATCCGCCCCGGCCACTGAAATAGAGGAGGGGAAGCGCACACTGTCGAACAGGCGTAACAATCCTGTGTTTTTGTGTAGTTTTGTGTGCCATTAATGAGCAAAAAAGACACAAACATGGAAGTAATGGAGCAATTTGACACTAATTGACCGAAGACGCAAATACAACAAATGTAACCACAATAAAAGCTTCAATTAAACATTTAATTTCAGGTAATATTACAACCACTTCAAATGGAAAAAAGCAAAACCTTTTAACATTTTTGGCATACAAAATTTTGTTTTTCTACCTTTGGAGACCCACATAAATCATAAATAAGACTTTCCTTTCTTTCCATCCTACCTGCTGTTTTCAACCCAACTGCCTGTCATCCTCATTTTTGTGATATCCGTTGTTTTCATAGATTTTATTTTTTAATGTGGGTATGGAAAATGTGTTCTGGCGGAAAGAATGACTCACTCAATAAAGGCCTACATGCCTGTATTATGATATGACTGTCTTTCTCCACTGGGCTATCAAGTTGCTTCGGATGTTTAGACTATGCATCTGTTGCCCTATAATTTTAGGTCAGGCTTGTAGCCGTGTTGTTTTAAAGCCATTGACTAAATCATTCATCCTGCTTACTAATTCATGATAAACATTAACCCACAGCAGCGTGTTTTTTTTTCTTAAAACCTTTTGAACTGCTCGTTTTTTTTTACCCCCCCCACTGCCAGTCTTATTTTTAGTCGTAGATATTTATAGCAGCACATATATTTAGCCCAAACCACCTGTGTCAGTGAACTGTGCACGTTGTGTGTGTTTGCTTTCCATGCCCAATTTCCAGCAATAAAGAGAGTTGCATGCAGCAGGGCCAGTGTGTGGCCACAAGGTGGAGAGCTGCAGACTGGAATTAACCAGTGATTGCCTCCCACACACACACAGCTCTAAAGTGTGTGCAACCAGCAACAGTAGAGGAGGAAGAAACTCAGGCTGAACTTTTCATGCAGCCTGTGGTGCTGCTGCAGCCAGGGACTGAGATGAAATATGTCAACACTGTACATGATGTTAATGAGTGTAAACAGGTCATTATTTTAAGACAATAGTTTTACTTTTTTTTAACCTCACATGGCTCTATTATTCAACTACTGACTTGTCATTCATTTCTGTAATTGGCCTTCTAGAAGAGCCATTAGAGCTTGTGCAGACTGAAATGATTGTCCTGGGTGGGCATTAAATCAATATAAATTAAAACTCATTGGAGCACGATAATTTAAAAAATCCCTATTTTTTTCTTTTTCGTGTCTCTATGGAAATACTGTACAAGCAGCAGAGCCTCTGAGTGGTGACCCTGCCCAGAACCCCCCCCCCTTCCCTTCTCAGTAAAATAGCAAAAAGTTGACTTTCCATTTCAGTTTTAGGATGTTTTCATTCCTCAGCCCTAAGTGGTTGCTTGATTTGCTCCCTATCTGTAGGCTATTACGTGACCATCCACATCTATGCAGAAAAACAGTATTGAACTGTAAAGCGTGTGTTGGTTCAGACCACCATGTTGGCTGACGGGCAGGTCAAAACAGGAGCATCACTTTAAATCAGTGCTGTCAAGATCTAGTGCCTGAGAAACATCATTCGTTTGAGTGATCTGTTTTTGAACAGATGCTGAACAGAATAATTGTTTTAACAGGATTACAGAGTGGTGCAAATCAAAGATAAAAGCAGGGTCTGGTTACTTTTGGCTGTAACCGGACCTTTATAAGGTTCCAAGACAAAAACCCTGATCCAGACCAACATGTCCTGACCAAAAAAAACATCACATTTAGTAGATAATACCTCAAATATGGCATGTGTTTAGATTGATGGTGTTATGGGGTTTGAGGCCCCCTGACACTGTGAGCTGTTTTGTTTGTTTTCAATCACAGTTGCCATCCCACCTACCATCCTGACGCATGCTTGCCCAGAAAAAATATGTGCACATTCCACTTTGAAGGACTAATATATCAATCTTATGCTATATGTTTCTGGTGAGAACAAGCTGATCCAGACACATGATTATCAGTGAGAATGAAGACGCAAACATATATTTAAACATCACTTTATTGAATTTGTATGACATTGTTATTGTCTTTCAAACAAGTTGCCCAGTCTGCTAAAACAGTTAGATTTTTTTTGTATTAATATTTATGGATTTAGAATTACTGTATAATTTACAAAAAATAAGCAACCTTCCACACACATTTTTTTATCATACATCTGTATACATTTGGGTGCCCTAACAGCTCTGGAAAATAAATAATGAAACATTGCATTGTCCATTAAATATTATTATTTTTATCTAGTAGATTTCAATTTGTAATTAAAACATTTTTCAGTTGTTTATAGTTGTGAGAAGGGGGTAAGATGGGGTCATTAAAACTGTCACCTGCTGGAGCAGCTCAGGTGTTGCTCCATTAGGTTAGATCCTGTTTGAACATTCATAACATTAGACTACCCTGCAAATGCAATACCTGTAACTGACCTCCAATGACCCTTTACTCTTTTACATAACAAAAATTCCTCTGAGCATAATACAGTTCCAAAATAGCCAATAGCCTTCATTAACATTTTGTCTGTGAATCATATACCCAAATCATATTGGCACAAATCTCTCAGCTTTGCTTTATATGTCTGAACTTGTGATGTCATTGGGTAAAGTCAAAGTGTCTTGATGTTGATTGTCTGGTTGAGATGGTGAAGAGGTTGATTCAGGTTGGCTATCGCTCACAAGTTCCACCATTACAGTGGGGGGCTTCAGAAGATTATCCTGATGATTTTCTCTCTGTGATCGTGAAGCGGGCTGTGGAGGAGAGGGCCGCAACTGCTTCTTGTGTTCGTGCTCCTCAGCGCTGACCTCGGGTACCAGCACTGTAGCGGTGTGGTTGAACAAAGTGTAGTCCACCCTGTAGTACCTCTTGCTGACTTTGATCATTTCCTGGAAAAGATGACCCCAGAGGATCTCGGCTGGTGTGTACGAGGTCCGGGTCTGATGCAGCATCCCTGTGGTATCATCTGTGTAGGTAAATGAAACCACCAGCTCAAATTCTGCTTTCCGCAGATCTACCAGACTCATCTTGTAGAGTGGGCTGCCTGGTTCAATCCTGTGGACAATGGTGGTTGGTGTGACCAGGGCAATTTCCCTCTGTTGGAGGACCAGATCTTCATAGGTCACATCAAGTTTTCCTGTGGCGTGCACTGTGGAGCGGACTATCTGAGCGCAAGCCGTCCCCTCCACCAGGTGGTTCCTGCGGAAGTCCCCGACTCTCCAGGAAAGACACATGTAATTGTCACGGAGATTTATGACTGCACAGTTGCTGAAGCCCACTGTCTGCGCTCTTTTTCTGGCTGAGGCCATTTTTGATACAACAATTCCAATGACGAAGGTGTCGATAAAGCAGCTGATGACATCTTGTATGGTGACAGTAATGATGGCAATCATGCAGTTCTCAGACATTCCTCTGAAACCGTAGCCGATGGTAGTTTGAGTTTCGAGTGAGAAGAGAAACGCAGCTGTAAAGCTGCGCACTTCGTACACACAGGGGTCGTTGTTGTGGTCTCTGATGTCTCCATGAATGAGAGCAATGACCCAGAAGAGGATGCCAAAGAAGAGCCAGGACAGGATGTAAGACAGGGCAAAGATCAGGAACATCACCCTCCACCGGATCTCCACCAGCGTGGTAAAGATGTCAGTCACAAACAGCAGCCACTCTTCAGGAACATGGCGGAACATGACGTTACAGTTACCCTCTTTACGCACATAGCGGTATTTCTTGTTTTGGGATACATTTTCAGTCTTCACACTGATTTTATCAGTGGGGCTCACTGGTGTATACTGTTTAGGCATCTTGCAAAGTCTGTGGAGAGAAAGACAGAATATGAAACTATGGTTCAAGGCTCTTGAATGTAACTGCTCCTAAGTGATGAATTATTCATACAACTAATGCCTTGTGACTGGTCTAACTGAAAGGTTTAGGTAATAGTTTTCAGTAGAGTTAAATATTTTAGCCTTGACACCCAGGTGTAAGTCAATCCCTGATGAGAGTCACAACACCAAATTCCTAACAGTTTGTACACAGACTGCTGGTTGTTTTGTGGTTAAACTGACCCAAAATTTTGTAGGTCACTAGAGCAATGCAGGTCATGACAGCATGACGAGCAGACAGACAACTGCAGACGAGACTAGACAGCTACTGAAAGCTGTCTGACCTCTGACCCTCGTTAGGATGTAGGAGTCCATAAATGTGTCACGGAAATCTTTCTTACAGCTATAAATAGACTTCAGCATGTTTATTCTGTTACAGTAGAGATGTTATGATTTGAGGCCCCAATATCAATATAGATAATTCAGGATATCCTTAAAGGGGTTTTCCTGTTTTACCAATGCAGTAAACAGACATTCACCTAAAACAGCTGTGCCTATTTTCCAATTTTTTTTCTTTCCAGCTGCTGTTGTTGGCGGAAACAATTATGTCTTCCATGTACTGAAAACATCAACTCATCACTGGAAATCTCCAACCTCCTGTAATGCCTAATACAAATACATGATGAGTAGCAACAAGAACAAGGGAAAAAGTTATTTTTTGATATTTTTTTTCTATGTTCCGTTATGGGTATAACTATATAATAATTAAATTAATATAATTCAAATGTTTTCTCTTGTATTTTGCCTCACTGTTTGGTTCCCTTTGTACTGTGTCAATACATTTAATTGTAATGTGGCTGTTGCCTGGAGATACAAACCCAGCGCAACAATCCTCGCTTGGCCTGCTGTCTTTTACAAACAATCAACAATCCTTTTAAGGTGATGCATTTACTGTATAATCAGATTACGTTTGAATAAAACGCCTCAAACACTGCAGGCACAGAAGATTCCTGTGATGTGTTGTGCCATAGTTAGATATATTTTGCCCCAGCAACATTAAACTCTGTAAACTTTATAATATTTCCATGCAAAGGTTTGCTGTTGTCCAGAAGTAATGGCCCCAGACCCTTTTTTTTAGTCTGGGTGGAGGTCAAAAAACTGTCAGAGGGCCAATAAAGGAAGCGCCACAGGACTGAACTGGTCTAAGTTAGCAGGGGAAAAATGAATGTGGAAACTGGAATAGTGTCATGGTGCGATCACAGGCAGGGGAAGGATCAATCACAGCCAAACCACTGAGAGCATCCTCTACGCCCAAAACAAATGGGGTTTGAATCACCGCTATCTGACTGAGTGAACCGGGCTCCAGTCACAGACTCCACTTTCTCCTGGCCACAGCCAACATCCCCACTGCCAGAGCATGGAGCTCACTCCATGAGGTCATAGAAATAACGTCCTATTAGCTTCCCATAATCCCCTCCTAAATACCCTGATATGTACGCAAGGAGAAAAGCGCAGCATCCTGCTGGAGAGCAGCAGAGTTGTTTGCTGAACTGCTTGGACCCAGAATGAGATATCTCAGCAATATCTCTTGAATTTCATTTTACATTCATGATCCACAGAGGATCTCCTTTGGTGATCCTGTGACCTTTATTAAAGTGGCATCAGCAGGTCATCGTGTCAATGAAATATCTTACAATAGCGGTCAATTGCACCTCCTTTGTGAAATTGATTGTGCAGTCATTCTTGGTGCTCAGAGGATAAACCCCACTCCTAGAAACTTCATGATATTCTGATATTTGTGGAATATGAGTTGACATCTTGCTGAAAAATACATTTTGATACCTTGATGTAATGGCATCAAATTCTGTACAGACATGACTTACAGAGGATGAGTCCTGAAGATAAAATGTAACATTATGATAAACCATTTAATTCCAAAATATTTTTTGTTGAAACCCAAAGGTTTGCAGAATGGCATAATGCATTGCTGTACTACCAATATGCTTGCATGCCTTCATTTTCATTTTGCTCTAAACAGAGCTGCCTGATAAAGTACAGCCTCAGGTACTAACATAGCTGAAGCTGTGACCCTCAGCTGTAACACTGATTATCCTTCAGATCAAATACCTAACTAATTAAACTTGCTGTTGCTGAAATGTGCAAAGTAAACTAACCTTGCACTCCATCTGATTTCATGTGGTCAGTCAATAAGTTTAACATATTTCCTAAAGTGATGTAACTGTCGTTGCAGTGGTTTTAATGAAAACTAAATGTGTTTTTAAAAAGCCCTACAGGAACACCTTACACCACAATGTGGTCCACTTTGTGTACTGCAAATCTGTAACATGAGATTATGATCTAGTAATATATCCTAACCTCTAAAGGGCTCTGATAATCTTCCTTTTTTTGTCTGCTTCAGATGGGTGATTGGCTGTGTGGTGTTGACCCACTAGGTTGAGCTGTTCTCTCCACATCCACTCTGCCTTTTTGTGGAGCTCATGACCTGAAACAAACTGCTCTGTGTACAAAACAAGACTTCACACAGAACAAGCTCTTACAACCAAAACACATCCTGACCTTTGGCCTAAAGTTTCCACTGCACTCACAGCTATGTTTTTATTATTTTGTGTTGTTTTTCTGGGAGCCTTTTTTTTTGTATCCTAAAGTTAAACTGAATGTCCGTTATACACGGCTGACACCAGGATTTGAGAGATGAACTCTGGAAACAACTTGGGCAATTGGCTTGTTTCCTTTGCTGCTTGGGGCACTTACAACTCCATTACATGCTCACTTACTGCAAATGACACTGTGCCACCCATCTGTGGTTCACTGGAACAGAACCGCGTGCATGGGTGGCTAGTCTCAGTTCTGCCTGGGGCTTTCTGCCACCTCTAATGACCTTCACAAAACCTCAGCGCTGCAGAATATTTCCATCTTAACAAGTTGCTTCGTTGCACGCTTGTGGATCAAATGATCCGCTCAGAGCTAAGATCATGGCACTAATTGTAAGATTTTTTTTTCTAGAAATAGCTGCTGACATTGATCTGCCCATTGGCAAAGGTTAAATACAGCAGTTTAAAGGCAAGGAGACATGTTAATGTATTTTTTTATTATGTCTTTGCAGCCTGCTACTATGGTTAATGTTTTGTTTCTAGCAGCAGTTAAAATATTTTTTCACAGTATATTCAGTGTATCTTAAATCTTTGTTGCTTTTTATTTTGATATATATTTTTTTTTATGTTTAGGCCTATGTATTTATTTGTTGGTTACTCACTGCTCTTCAGAAGATTTAGATTTCCCTTCATTTCCATCAGGACCAACATGACCTTCGCAATCTTCATTCTTGCATTATTTACTGTTTATTTACAGAGTGAGTCCTGTCGTGCCAGCAGTAAGGCCGCCTCACACATCCAATTCTCTCGTTTTTGTTAAATCTACTTTTAAGAGAAAAAAACCCTGAAATGTCATTGACAATCAAAACTAACCTTTTCTCAAGTTATGATCAGATTTCAACTAGAAACCTGATCACACTCATTCTTATCACCTTCACCACATCTTGTGTTGTGTTTTTTTTCACCATGCATGTGTCACTGCTGTTAATAATGTATCTCAGATTACACATTGTTCTGTTTATGTGTTCCTTGTTTTTCACTTGTGAAACCCTCAAATGACCTATAACATCTATCTATCATATAAAAACTCTCTTAAAAGAATAATTATCATTTTCCTGGTAAGAAAACTGTCCTTTATATAATCTGACAACTCTATTCATGCGATTCCAGATTTGACATTGACCTCAACAGTCTGACTTTGCCCTCACTGATTTGCAACAAGTATAACAAAAAAACAACACATATTGATAGATCATTTCCTACCTTTTCTTTTCTTTTAAAGGATAAAGACTGTGGTGCTCGCTGGAGTCTTTGTACCTGCCTGAGAGGTGCACTAAGCAGTCACCTCCTGGAATGAACCCGCCCACTCCTATCTGCACAAAACTAAAGATTAACACCTCCCTTCAACATGGTGTCATATAGGCAGGTAAGTGTGTGTGTCTGTACAGTAATTATGCATGTAAACACTATGTGTGTGTGTAGTTTGTATGTACAAGTGATGCATGTTTTGATACATTTCACACCATTAATACCATTATTTTGAATATTCGACTCAGGTTAAGTTCAGGTTATTCAGTACATGTGATTATTTTTCAGGAACAGTCTATGACCAATTTACTGGTTACAATTTTTAATAATTATCACATGGTTATTAGATATTATTCAGACATTAACACGTATTATGCACTCAAAACTAATTATAGTTGTAACAGGAGTGTGTCTAAAGTTGTTTGTTAGTGACATACACTTGTTAAATCACAATGTTTTCATTGTAAATGAGTATATTTCATTTCGGCTGGGGTCCAACCGGGCAGTATAGTCCGGCTGCGCTGTGTTTTTTGTTCTGTCCTCAGTGCGACTTCAGTTGTGACTCCATGTAAAAAAATGTTTATATGCAGCGTATACTGGACTGCATAATGCCACTACATAAGTTTGAAATATGCTATTAAGAGCTTGTGGGGGGAGTAAGGGAGAAAGAGGATTGCTCTGTCCACTCTTTACATCAGTTTTTCCCCTATGTACACACATTGAAACTAAATCCCCAATCACTCATTAATATTCTTTTTCTATTGATGACAATGGAGCGAGTTGCTATAGGTGACTGAAGTGCAGATGGACTTCATGGTAACAGGCAGTTGTGACAGCTTCCAAGCTGTATGATTTATAATTGTTATTTCTTTTGTTTGTCTGACCCACACTATGCAAGTTCATGACAGTGACTGTATGGTAAATTTTAAATTGATTTTCTTTCACAAGTAAAATCATGGTGTTTCATTTTGAAAATCGAAAATTCTGGTGTATGACTCCCTGCCTGCTCAATCTGGTTGATGGAAATATAGATTTGCGCCAAAATAGACTTGGTGTATTATCTTTCACAGAGATGGGTGGAGGGTTGCTTCAGTGATACTCTAAAATACACAACGGCGTGCCTCATGGGACCACAGGCATTGAGTAGTGTGGTAGTGATCAACTAAACCTGGCGTGGCACAACCAAAAATGCATCATGAAAAGACTCTTTCAGTTGTAATGGAGCCTGGTGTACAATTTCTAGACTAAAAGTACAGCTGGAATTAGAAATTGAAGTGTTCTCTCTCTTTCAGTCTCTCTTTTGGTTTCTCGAAGCACATAAACGACTTGTTTCGGTTTCTAATATTTCCCGAGATTTATAAACATGGGTTTAAACATAAGTATGTAAAGTATTTATTATGTAAAAAATATAACACAGTTTAAACACACTTTTACCCTCTGTAACAACTTTCTCCACAAAGTTTTTTTCCTGTTACAAGGATAAGGCCGGGAACCCTGTCTCTTCATAATTGCTAATAACACCTTGGATTTTCAAATTTCAATAGCAACCAGCGTAACTACTACACTGTATGCCATTTTGGACCTCTTTTGTTGATACTAGTCTGGTTGTCACTGTTTACATCAACTCAAATCCACAGAGACAAGACTAATTATTTGTATAGAATCGAAAAAGAATAGGGGTGGGTGGCCAGGCTACTGCTCTTTGTGCATGCTAACACATCAAAACATTGTTTAAATCAACCCTTGTCCATAAAACTTCACCTCTTCATTCCCTGAACTTAATTAGCTGCATTCAGTTACTTAACTGCTCTGCAACCAAACTCTCTTCTTTGTCCGGTGCAAAAAGCCGTACTCAGGTTTCAAACATACAAGTCTATTCACTGTCAGTCTCCCAGGTTTTACATATTGTGATAAAATGTCTTTTTTTTATTTAGCTACAAACAAATCTAGGACAGTGGTAATTACAGACTGCTGTCAGGTCAACATGACGTTTCCATGGTGGCAGTGTTTACTGTGTGAATAGTGCATGGATGTTGGTGCAAATGGCAACTGGACAGTGTTATGTAAGAGAGTTCTGTGCTTGTAAGTCTTTACTATCCCAGTTATAGATTAATGCAAGATGGACGGTTGCCTGTTGAAAAAAAATGTACATTAGGTTTGTTACATTTAGTGAAATTCCTAAGGTTCACTGGCTCCTGCAGCAGCTGCAAAATAGGATAATCCAGGCAGGCAGGCAGTTTGACACCTTTGCAAAAACTGCAGACTAAGAGGCTGAAGCACATGAAATGACTCAACAGTTTTATTTTTCTAGTTGGAGCACTGTGGGGGGCCCTCACAGTAAATTCTTTCGGGTGTCTTAGACTATGTCTGTGAAGGAATGCCAGTTTTTATGTTTATGAACCCTGCATTTTTTAAAAGTGAACGCATTTTCGAGTGCATGTGTGTCCATGTATCCTACTGTGTCTGTGTGTGTGGATGCAAAAGTTACGTGTGTATGCAGTTGGTGGGGTTAACAGGGGTCTCAGCAAAAATGGACCCATAACAAATCACCTCATTTCCAGGAAAAAGAAATAATTTGTTCCCAATAAAAATGATCCACAAAAAATACACGAGCACAATGTGCAGCAGGGTTCTGATCAAACCTTCGCATCCAAAGCCAAGGCACAAAATTAAAGAGGCCAGAAAGATTTCAGGGTGTGAAATGCAGACAATGGCTGCTTTCTGAGCTGAGACTCTTCCAAAAGATTTCAAGAAAGAAGGAAGACTATTTAATAATAGCAAAAGATTAGCCTGGATCTTAGACAGGTTGCATCAGAGAAGGTGAACTGAGGTAGAGGTCCTTTTATTCTACTGTACATAGTGGAAAACCTTTCCCTTTAATCTGCAAGCTGTAGACCTGGGTCAGTGTTATATTGTGTGGGATATTTTCAGGTTCTGTGAGGCATTTTAGGTCCAACCTGTTTGTAGAGCTAGAGCTGAATAGGCGGCTATGAACCTACAGTGCCTTGAAAAACCTTTTCACATTTTGTCACCTTACAACCACAAACTTAAATGTATTTTTTTGTGATTTTATCTGATCAGACCAACACAAAGTAGCACGTCATTGTCAAGAGGAATAAAAATGATACATGGTTTTCAACATTTTTTAGCTTTTAAGTGTGGCGTGCATTTGTGTTCAGCCTCCTGCACCGCATATCTTACCTAAATAAAATCCAGTGCAATCAATCGCCTTCAGAAGTCACCTAATGAGTTCATAGAGTCCACCTGTGTGTCATTTAGTGTAAGTATAATTACAGCTGTTGTTACTGCTGTGAAGGCCTCAGTGGTTTGTTAGAGAGCACTAGTGAACAAACACCATCATAGAAGACCAAGTAGCAGAAGCAGCTGCAGAAGTCCAAAGCTCAGGAGGGAGAATCTGTCCAACTATAACAACTATAACTAACACAACTAACACAACTTTCTGTTGATGTAAGAAGATGTAAGAAGTCCCCTTTGCAGTTTGCCACAAGCCCTGTGGAAAAAGGTGCTCTGGTCAGATGAGACCGAAGTTTTGGCCTAAATGCAGAAAAATAACACCAAACCACAATCCCCACTGTAAAACATAGTGGTGGCAGCATCATGCTGTGGGGATGCTTTTCTTTAGCAGGGACAGGGAAGCTGGTCAGTGTTGATGGGAAGATGGATGGAGCTAAATACAGGGCATTCCTGGAAGAAAGTCTTTAGACTAGGAAGGACATTCACCTTCCAGCAAGACAATGACCCTAAACATACAGCCAGAGCTACAATGGAATGGTGTCCTTCAAAGAATTTTCATGTGTTAGAATAGCCCAGTCAAAGTCCAGAGATAAATCCCATTGAGCATTTGTGGCAAGATTTGAAAACTGCTGTTCACGGACGCTCCCCCATCCAATATGAATACTTTTTCAAGGCACTGATATGCACAGCAGAAGTGAAGCTCAGGCAGGCTGACACAGAAAGATGACTCAAAACCTTAACAGGACAAAAAAAACAAAAAAAACAAAACAAATAAGCTCTGGATATTTGTGGGTTTCTGCTGATGTTCCGGAGCCCATAATATGGTATTCAGGCTTGCAGTATTTGTTTTGGGAATCCTTCCTCACATGATGGATTTGTTAACTGACAGCAGTATATGCCAACAAAGCAACACAAAACATACATGTGAGCCGATAAAGTCCTAACTTAAGTGAGAACACACGTATTGTAGTCACTTCCTCCTTACTTATTTTTAGACTATTGTTTTCTTTTGGGATATACTCTGGGGCCCCTCTGTCATGCTTGGCCCCTGGGGGTCCTCTCAGGAAGTCCTGGTGGTGAATCCACCCATGTCTGAATCCCACATTTGTTTCCTGTGTACATGTTTGACCATCTGTGCAGCGCGTGTGTGCGTCTGTGTGTGTCGGTGTGTGAGCGATTGCATACATGTATATCTGCATTAGCGAGATTGTGTGGTTGGCATGAAATGATTTAGTGTATCTTCTCCTAAAAAGGCAGAACAAGCAAACACTCTGCAGTAAGAGGCAGGTCACCTGTTAAACAGCTGCTGAGGTTTGGTTGACTGCAGTTCAGCTGATAATAATTGCAGCAGGGACCACTGTTCCTGCCACCTACGTTAGTGGTTCGGACAATGAGAGCAGACTTTTTAGCCAGGCTTTAAGTGGCTTAGAGACACAGAACTCTAAGAGCAAAAAAAAAAACACTAATATCTGGCTTTTGTGTAATGTGAAAGTGTGCTATGTTTAAAAAATAATGAAAAAAAATGCATATACAATAATTTTATTGTAAAAAAAGCCTTCTTTGGCTTACACACGGAGACCAAAAAAAAAAGAAGTAAATCGGTCAGGAGGGAGTTTCAGGGCGCAGTGTGCTGGCCAGGGATCCGTGAGGTTCCAGTAATTTCACTGTGTCTCCTGTTTCATTCAGAAGCAACTGCTATGTGCTGCATGTGTGAGTTTCATAAGCATTCTTATGTCATGGCTCATGAGCCTGTGATGTGATGCTAATCTAGCCCAGCACCACGGGGGGGGGGGGGGGGGGGCTGGCTATTTGGCAAGTGTCATAGGTTTCCATCTTCACTTTTTACTCTTCTCTGTTTGTTTCAGCTCATTTTGTCTTTAACTTCTTATCTTCACTTCATTAAACAAAGGGGGAAAAACCATGTCATAATAATCACGCAATTTAAGCCAAGTGTTACCCCATAAGAGGACTGTTGCACCAAAAAATATGTAAATTGTATCAATGTTAAGTTAGCTCTTTGGGTTATTGTAGATTTTTATTGAAACCTCATGGGTTCATTAGTGGCATGCTAACCATTAGCTCAGGGCCAGATTCATAAAGTTTTTAGCACTAAGAATTGCCTTTAGTCAGGAAATTCTTATTCTTAGAATAAGGATTTTTTTTAAATTTCCCTTAAAATTAGGAGCAGCTCTTCTTGTAAAGATAAAAGTTTATTCACAAATCATCTCGGGCCTTGAACGAGCTCCTAATGTAGAATGTATCTGCTATTAGTTGTTCTATTTTGTTTTTTTTAGTTTTAGTTTTTCATGTTAAGAACTGTAAGAAATGTATAATAAAAACACACCTTGTAAAAACAAATGAATCATAGTCACGTAATCATCCGTTTGCAGCAATAAAACTAATTTATAAATACATGTAATTTGCTCTAGTACAAAATACAGTTATTATCTTACTTTTATTATTAAAATATTTGTTCACATAAAGTTTTTGGTCAACTTTAAAATAATTTGTCATACCTTAGAATGTTTTTAAACTCTCAGAGGATAGAATATAAAAAGAGAAAGAATATTTGGGAGCATGGCCCCCATGATCATCATGCAGGAAGGTCATAAAACGAGTTGGAAGCATCCTTCTGTCGGACAACCCTCTACAATTGCAAATTTTAGTGATGAGAATGATCATCATTTTAATATCCAGTAGTTTGGTTATTATCACTGAATTATCACTGATCATGTACAGGACTGATCCCCTAAATTTCTAAGGCACTGTAAGGTATGTCTTGACTTGATCTGCAGCACAATGAGTCAGTAAAAACCTTACGTCCCTTTGTGTTGCTTTCATGTGCAGGTTAATTCCTTCCTACTAGAGCACTGCTATAATTCCTGCTGTCCAAACACACCTTTTAACTTCTTTGTTAATGGTACAGCTGGTGTTTCATTTATGATGTAAGACATGCACACCCTTTAACTCCACACGAAAGTCTTTATTTTTTAAATCAAATACGTAACAGTTGAGCACTATGGTATGTGGGAGCTTCTAATGGGCCTGTTTGCCTCCCTCCCAGACAGCTTTGGCTCAAACACAATTCATTTTAGAATATGCAGTCTAATCTCATGATGCAGCTCTTTAATCTGATCATTAAAATCTCAATGAACCTATTTGGTTTTAATCACAGATGAAATGGTTTATAAAACCCACTTTTATGGTTCCATTTTTAGAGTTTGGATCTATAAAATTAAGGTGTCTGAAACCGACAAAAACAACTTCCTTCATCTATTTGTGCTGTTTACTGGCTATTATACAGGCAGTGTAAACAGTCTTTTAAAAACAGGCCTGTGTTCACTCAGCTCGTACTTAAAACTGTCAGGGAGAGCAGCATTTGGAGCTACCGCCACACCGTCCTGTCTTCACTGCCGAGTCTGTTTCTCTTGTAACATATCCCCCTTTTTTTATGCACAATTATGTCATTTCTTTTTAAGTTCACGAAACACGGGCCTTGATTTAACATCCAGCCTTTGATCTGCCAAACTCTGTGTCTTTGTCTGTGCTGGACCAAATGATTCAAATTCTCAGAATCTCTTGGAAATATTCTTGTTGAAACAATCTCATTCCAGCTGCACTAAAAATATCAACGACTTGAAGCGTTGTCTTGCGGTCTCAGGCTACACGGGTTTCGGTTTGAGCATCAGCTCCAAAGTTTCCAATCGGATTGACAGCGTTCTGCAGGGCAAGTGTTCAGATCTTAGCATGAGGTCGAAATTCAATGATATGACTACAGCTCTCTTATTTAGCCTCTACTTCAACCACAATCTCCATCAAGAAAGCCTTGGCACGATCTGCCTCGAACCCAAAGACTATTTTTACCTCGGCACAAAAGAGTTTACAGTCAGCTTAATGAGACCTGAAGCTCATTCACAAACTGATGCTCGCAAAGCAAAAACAGCAAAACCACAAATATATTTTCTTAACTTTTTCATCACATACTTGTGCAAAAACTATGAGAGTCACTTACTCTTGTGGAGAAAAACTGCACCGTCCTTGGATTTTACTACTAAACACTAATTCCAAGATCTAACCCTACCAAAACAAGCTCTGTACTCCGCTTTGAGTTTATTGCATATTAAACACTTCTTCAAGAATGACTGACCTGATGGGGACAAAGTTCCATCTGAGAACAAGATGCTCAGTAAAGTGTTATGTAATTTGTAATCCAGTTTAACCTGACACGGATGTGGCCAGTGACCGGAAGAAATCATAAAAATAAAAATAAAAAACGTCTAACTTTTCTGATCAGTTTATGGATTTGAAGACCAAATTTAACGTTTGTTTGTCTTGATGTGTGCCACAGAGAGAGGCCATTTTCTTTTTGGTTTGCTGACAAAGGGAAATAAAACACAGCAATTCTCAAGGAGTAAGCTTTTCCTAATAGTTACTGTTTTTTTTCTCCTCCCTCACTGTCATTGTCTATACACCCTGAGCGGCACCTCTGCACTGATCTCGGGTTAAACCACAGTGGAGGTTGCACATCATGAGAACATAAAGGCATATAGCATGAGAAAGACAAATTAAAGGTCAGTTTTCTTTCCCCCCATCTCGTTCTTTTTTCACTTCTACGCAGCTTTGGAAAATTCTCTGGAGTTTATTTGTAGATTGAAACAGTGAAGGAGAATGGCTTGTAAGTGTTTCCAGCCATTTGGGTTTTTCCACCGTTTCCACTGGCTGTTTGGTCTAGTCAGCACCTTTAGGACATATACCTTTTTTTTTTTTGGTTGTCAGTTGGAGGTAGGCTCATGTGATTGTGAGCTCTTGGATGGCCCCCGGTAATGACAAACAGAGGAACAGCCATTTGTTAATGAAGAGCTGCGCACTGAGGAAGTGAAACGACGTAAGATGAGAGGTGTTGTGAGACTTAAAACGTCAGGCGGCTGGATGGAAAGGCAGGAGAAACTCTGTGAACTCAGTTAAACTAGAAATAAAAGGAATATGTCTTCCCCTCCTGGAAGCACTGAAGTGGGTGTTGAGTTTTTTTGACTGAAGAGGGGTTGAGGAAATGTCTAAAGCTGTGGCTGTGTGAATACACGTCTCATGGGGCAATGGTAATAAACACCCTGCTGAAAGGCCTTTAAATTTATGGGCTGACCTGCGCAGAGATGCTCAGCTGGAGGAAAGAGAGGAAAGCAGCCACTGTCTCACTGGATGGAAACCACTGCAGTGCTGTCACACTTCAGTGTTTGATGGAGTGGATAGCCTAAATTGGGACACATGGTGAACACATAGGGTCAGGAGGCAGTTGTCAGCCTCTACATCACTGCTAAACTCCTTCTCTGTCTTATAGCTGCACTCTGCCCTATCAAATGGCAGCCAGAGGTAACACCACATCCTCCACTCCACTCTAACCCCTACATGGATTCTGGAGCTGTGACAAGTTGATAATGACATTTGAACAAATCTTTTTCTCTTGAGCTACATGTAAATACTTAATTAGAGTTAGTTTCTGCACTTGCCACCACCATCCCACAGTTGTTGCTACAGAGAGAGATTATGCCCCACCTCTTCCCTGTGCCATGATTGAGGATTGCCACTTTAAACATTATTTTAGATTTGTGTGAAAATACCCTCTCCCTCATCTGGACCTTTGAGCATGGATTGACAGGAAAAAGTCCACGTGTAGTTGATGTCAATTCAAACAAGCTTAGATTATTCATTCGTACATATTTTCTCTGATTCCATGATGGTCCACCAGAAGGAGACGTACCTCTCCTACCATACCTCTGGTACCCATGGGAGCATATGCACAGTTCATCATGTCCTCATTAAAGAAAACATAATAATACATCCACTAGATATACTTCTGCTAACGGAACATGTGATCGTGCTGCCCAACTTCATCCGATCCTGGGACTAATAAAAACACAAAAGTCAGTGTTTAGGAGGCAGGTCAGAGATAGTATCGGGGTGTGTACATATACTATGTCAAAAACTACTTGGGAACCTTAGGCAAACTCTATCTTCACAATCGATAACTAACATTTGTCCATTAAAGAGCTGCAGCAATGAAGTCACAGTTAAACACAGAGTGGGCCCTCATGCAGGGCCCGGATGGGGCTTCATTCTAAACACTGCTGGTTCCTCCAGCTGGGCCCACAACCTCGACTGCATCCTGCTCTCTGCCCCACCTGTGACAATAAACAGCTTTATTACCTCCTCCCGTCCACTGACGCCATTTAATGCTTTTCAGTGGGATCATTGTGAGGACAGATTATCAGAGACATACTCTCCCATACGTAACCCCCCCCCCCCCACACACACACACACACACACACACACACACACACACACACACAGCCTCCCTATACATTTTTAGTGATGTGTTTTCAAACTGAGCATGACTTTTCCTTTCATATTCACGTCAATTTTTTCATTGATCTTTTATCTGTTTTAATGGCAGTTAATAAAAATAAAATATAAATATTTTGAGTCTGAAAACTGTAACCAAACTCCTTTTATGTCCTGAGCTTATTGAAGCCCTGTCATAACTACCTCCACCTTGTAGTCCATTGAGGATTATGTGAATTGTCTGTATGGAATGTATGAATAGTTACAGTCCTAGTTAGAGAGATACTTCTTGCTCCCTCTTCTACAACCTCTGGCATATTGTATTGTATTTACTTATGTAATTCGTAATTTTTTTAACATTTATTCCCTGTTCTCATAACTCCTTAAAGTTCCACAGATTCATTAAATTGATCGATTGGCAGCTTCTGAGCATGGCTTTAGCAATGTGTCCTTTTTTTTTACATACCGACATACAGTAGGTCACAGTGCGGAGCAGTTGGAGTTAAATGTTTTGGTCCTTTTCTCATGGTAGCATAGAAGAAGACAGCTGTGTAGGTTAAGGAGTGTTAAAGAGCCACACACATGGTTTTCCTAAGCTGTAAATTTTATGGATAATTTCTGATGTGGTTACAGATTTATACCCCCCAACTAAGCAAAGCAGCTGCAGGTAATTTACTCCTTTGCCTGCTTCACTCTGCTTGCTCTTCTTACTCTCCTTCACTCTGTGTCTTTTTTGTGACTTGGACTAATGGTGAAGATACAGAAACAGAGAAATAGCACAAATATGGCAGCAAGATGGTTTTAGACACTTTTGAACCTTTATTGTAGTAAAGTGGATTGAGTAATTAATAAATGTGTTTATAGATTGCCCGACTCTTTGTAAGGCAGCAAGACACCTCCACCCCACAAATGGCTACAAGTCCTTACCCAAACATGGTTACCTTAATGTTAACAGAACATATTATTGTATTCCCTGACGTCATGTAAACTTGGGACCGATAAGTAAAGGTTAGGAGGCAGGTGGGGTGCAATGCGGCGGACTTTCGCTAACGCATCCAAGGTTCAAGTCACCCTGACACCATGAGCTGTTTCATTTTCACCCACTATTAATTTTTTTTTTCCATGGTGATGTTTAATGCTATAAGACTGGAGAAAATAGAGTGGTATGTTCTCTTAACTTTAAAAATGTAGCTATACTGAGCTCAGTGGTACTAAAAACACTAAAATCATGCACAAAAGGTTAAACTCCAACTGATAGACAGCAGACTATGTGCTAACGGACTGAATATAAAATGCAGGTATCTGCACAGTAACGCGTTGTCGACAAATATTGTGGATATGGCTTTTACTTTATCTCTATGTAAATTTTATGGTCCAAACGTTTCCTGCAATATGTTTGGCTTATAAAAGAAACTGGCCGCTTCAGACAATGACTGCACCAACTGTCCCAGCAACTCAGTGCAGCTCTCTTGACTCTTGGTTGAAGTAGCCCCTTCCTCCTACTTTCTTTGCAATGTGTTCTGCCTGCATAAGTTTCACATTAAATTATAAAGTCTGTGACAAAAATGCAAATGTGCTGCAGCTTGCAGTTTGCTTTAAAATGCATTTTATGGTGAACTTTTGGTGGTCAATGAACCACACACTGACTGTGGAGAGGGTACCAATTGTTAATTTCCAGAAACAGAACACATTTTAATCCTTCAGAATTAGTGTGTATTCACTTATTTAGAATCAGTAAAATTTCCCTTTGATAAGCAATACAAAAACAAGCAATTTCCCCCTGCGATTAATAAAGTATTTCTGATTCTGATTTTGATTCTAATAGAGGCAAGTTGGGCTAATGAGCTTCCATGTGGCAACAAAACAAACAGCATAGTCCTCAATTTATAACTGGATGTGATGTATATGGATATTTCCTGCAGACTGCTCGTGTTCACGCGGCGGCACCTCTGCATCGTCAGTCAATAGTTGCTGGCTGATAAATGAGTCCGTACAGGACCTTGGCAGCGTCTGGCGTTAGGTGCACTCAGTACACTCTCCCTGCACTGGGGTGAGGTCCCACCATGCGCTCATGCCCATAACTCAACTGCAGCCAAACCAACTCATTAGTGAAACAATCCTCACCACGCACTGGTGTGTGTGTGCATGTATGTGTGTGAATGAGCAAATGAGAGAGTAAAGGGGTGAGATTTCATGTTGTTCTGGAAGATTTGTCATCACAAGCTCAGAATGCATTATATTGTTACAATATCTCTCGTATTCCAACTACCTGTAACATTTTCCGATTTGCTAATATTTTCCATGATATTTTCCCACATTCACTCAATCACTCCCAACACATTATCCACACATTATCCAGCCTTTGCCTGCACAATATTTATTCATGTTACACAATATTCCAAATGAATGCCCCTATTTAATGTGCTTATTAACCTTTATAAAAAAGACATGTTGTGGATGTGTGTGTGTGTGTGCAAGCAACACCTCAGAACTGACTGAGGAGGCTATAATGAGCAATGTTAGCAGCAGTTTAGCAAGCGGTCAAATCATTAAAACATGTGGATGTTTCAACTCTAGCGCTGTGTGACAAAGTGCTCATTAGTATCCAAGTGGTTGCATGAGGCTCACAGATTGTCTCATGTTAGTTCTCTCACATATCACACAAACAAGGGAGTGGTATTCTAGACCTTCTGGGAGTAAACAAACTATTTTGATGGATTTATAAAAACTGCCTAACCCTGTAGTCTAAAACCTAAAACTAACCATGTACTTCTGGCCCTAAACCTGACCAAACAGCCAATGACTGTGCCTCCACCATCACTCCAACCTCTTAAGTCTTACTTAAGGTTTATTAATGCTTCTGCGTTGCACCGACATGGAGCCTCCACCATGTCCTATGTAAGTAGTAGTGCTGCTACTTGTGCATACACACACACAGGTTTGCTTACTTCTTGTACTTCATACAATGGTGAGGGAAATGTTGGTGGTGGTACTCACAAATATTGACGAAGAGATCCTTTTACCCTACTTACTACAGCTCAAATTTGAGAGATGTTTAAAGAGATAATGTACCTGATGAATCTTATGTGCTTGTTCTACTGACCAACAAGGATGAGAGATGTTGACATACAAACGTGATAGTTAGCTCCAATGTTATCAGCTTGCCTTGTCACCAAGGGGTGCAGCACAGTTGTCAGGTCAATGTAACATGTTACATTTATGGGGACGTGCATGCAACTATATCTGATGACCAAACCTTCATTCAACCAGGGCAAGATGGGTGTGTGAATGTGTTGTACAAAATGACAGTAAAAGCAGAATAACAGGGGGTCTTCTTACCACAAACAGAACTGTGATAGACTAGATGAGCTCAAGTAAATCCAACAACTGTACGTGTTGGTCTTTAAACAACCTATACAACCATATTCTGTCATTTACAGTTTTCTTCACCTGATTAGCAGATAGTGTACATAAAAGGATCAGGGTGCAGTGTGCTATCCAGCTTCTAACCTCTTGTTCCAATGAGCTTAAATTAGAGGGTATATCATTATGTGCCGGTGTCCAATATGCCCTCAGAGCCCTACCTTTGAAAAGATCCAGTTTACAATATTTCATTAATTTTATGGATATAGAATAGAATAGAATATATTTATTAATCCCTTTGGGAAGGTCCCTCGGGGAAATTTGGGTATGAGGTGCAGAGCAGTCAGGACCTTCAGGGTGTTCTAGTTCCTCTCTTATTAGTCTTATTAGTCTGAAGCTATAAAAAAGGAAAATCAAGTCATAACAAGGGTACCTGTCAATGAAGATTCTCAGTCAGTCAAAATTCTCAGTCATTTTTCATTCCTGGACTTGGAGAATTTTTCTTGAATTCTACAAATCCAGTTGCCTTGCTTCAACCTTCGGAACAAGGGTACAGTTTACTTTTCCTGTCCTGCTTATGTGAATAATTTTACTGCCACAATTTTGAACTAACAACCAAACCATAAATCTTACCGGCTATAGCAAAGCAGTGCTGTGGGTGAGAGAGTACGCGTTCGTCTCATTATAGAGAGCTTCTTACGCTGCGTTTCTTGTTAGGCCGCAGACACATTATTGTGTGGAGTAATACTTCGCAATAGTGCATTTTAATTGAATCCTTGCCAATTATAGACGTTTAAGCATAGTTCAGCCTTTTCTTTTTCGCTCACACACTCAGGGCTGGACTCAATTATTTTGCTCAGTTGGGTTGATTTTGATTGTTGAATGAGCAAATGAGACATGACATGGAAAAACATATTCCTTTTTTATATGAACCTGAAACTCCTTCAAATGTGAGCTGTGTCTGTTCATTTGACTTGATGTATTTTTGAGGAAATTGATACAACCTTTTAATTCTTTTTATTCTTTTATTCCATCTTTCATTGTTATGTATTTCTTGGCGCTAACAGAGCTGTGCAGCAAATACCTTGTTGATACAGTCACCACAATAATAAAAGCACACCAACAGAATTTGATTTCTGCTCATGCTTATAGGAGTTTCACTGATCTGCTGGGATCTGAACAAACTACACACAAGTTCATGAGGCATAAGAATTTTGTTTGTTATAATTTTAGAGGCTGTGCCAGGTGTGTCAGAGGGATGCTGGTGATGAAAAGCTCGCACTCCTGACTCCTCATCGGCCAATGAAAACACCAGTCAGATGTGGGGACACTTTAAGATTCAGTTTAAAAAGTTTACATGACAGATGGCAGCTCGGTCAACAAGTGCAACAAGTCTAGTGTTACCACTAGACAATTCAAAGGTTTTAGATGTGCAGTGGTTGCCAGATTTAGCCGTGTGGTAGCAAAAGTAGCATATCACTTCAAACTGTAATAAAACATCCAGTAATACGTGAGAATCCTTTGGGTTTGACCACAAATTATCTAGAAACCTATTGACTTTTTTCTGGGCAACAGCTAACTGGGCGTCAGCACAAGCTTCTTATATGTGAAGAAACATTCAAGCAAAACGTGAATGTAATAAAAGAAACATTTTTATGACCCAGTTTTATGTCAATCATAATGCTTAAACAGCTAAATGTAACAAGGATGATATTAGCAGCCATTCATTAATTGACCTTGTCACAGTAAATCTCAGGCTCAGCTGGGATAACTCTGGTCACAACTGTGTTTGAGGCTGGGCTTCTTGGCAAGTGTTGCTGGGAAGCTCATAATGTGATGGAAGTGTGCCAGCATCCTGAGAGCACAAAAAAATGGAGCAGTCCTAAAAGTGAATGTTTTTATTTTCATTTTATTCACTGAGGTTTTCAGTATCTATGTCTCACTTACTGTAAGGAGATGGATATCATCCATTTATGAGTTTGGATATAAAAAATTATCATTATCATTATCTCTCACTTCCTTTTCTCTGTGTTAGCTGCTCAGTTTGTCCAAAGAGAGCAGCAATGCTGTGGAACAGGCTGCATCTACTCTCAAAGTCTGGGTGCTGTCCAGACAGAGCAGAAATTGTGGTTTTTCTATTCGCATGAAGTTGAAGCTGGTCCACATTCTGGTGGGTAAAAATAATGAGAGGCTGACCGGGACAGAGTGTGCGGTGAAGATGCTGAGGTGAGGAAGGGGAGGGAAGCAGGAAAGGAGAATGGGAGCGTGGAAAAAAGGGAGTGGCAGAGAGGAAAGGACACAGGGTGATAGACAGGCCACACACTCACTATGATGTAAGGAGGAGAGGTGGCAAAAGAAACAGAAGCTGGTACACCCAAAAGGTGCCATAGTTGAAAAAAAGTGTTTTGGTTTGATTTGATTTTATAGGATTAAAGAATGATATAGAGAAATCACAACAAGCACGGATTGAAATGATCAGTTAAACGGAGCTCATGGAGAGCTATAGCCCACAGGTTCAGCAGTAACCTCAATGTAACTCAATGAAACACTTCACTCTTAAAGGTAGGGTAGGAGATTTCATTCTGATGCACTTTTTGTTAAATTAGTGTAACTTCTCTTTACAATTTGATAGCAACCAATTAGTTTGCATTAAGACGAAGAATATTAATCATCTGTGGAAGCTATAAAACGCTAAAAACATCAACCAATCCTCCGGGACGACCCTGCGCGGAGTATTGGCTGGTTGGCTGATTTTCCTGCTCTGCGCACACCAGAGAGGTACGTGCATGATGGCTGAAGTCACAGACCGCAGCTCGTCTTCAGGTAATGCACGTCCATGTGATTGGGAGGCATGGCTTCGGGGTGAGCTCCGAGAGAAAGGGGCGTGTGTTTACTTTCTCTGGCTGACTCTCACTGAGATTTCAAAATACCTACACTACCTTTAACATACGGACCTAAAAAGACAGGCACAAAGCATAACAGTCTCTGTGAGGTGACCTAATGTATCTTGTGAGAAAGAGCTCTGTTACAAGAGTAAAAAGCTACAGAAAGACATTAAAAGACTTAAAACAACTCCAGGGAAACACAAAAGAGACACAAAACTACCACTCAAAACAGACACACAAATTACAAAAACATTAAATGAAACTGCTAAGAAAACAACTACAAGGACAAACAAAAGGTACAAGAGGCAAAACAAGTGCTACATATAAGATATAAAACGTCTACAGTGAGACACAAAACACAAACTACAGGGATAACCAGATAAAAAAGAAAAAAATGTGCCACAATCAGACAAAACAAACCACCAGAGTGACACAAAACAATCACAAATAAATGGATGATGAGACATTGCTTTAAAAATATCAACGGTAAATATGTTTTTCCTTCTGATCCCTGTTCAAACAGGATTAGTTTTAACCTGTTTGGATTGGGCTTTTCCTGTTGCTCTCCCACCCCCCACTTATTCACAAACATGTAAATGAATGATGACAGTATTTTATTTGCATCTCTATATTATAAGAATATGACTGTACCAGTGGTACAGTGGTGGCCCCTTTTTGGAGACTTAAATTATGAGTACTGACCTACATATGAGTGTCACCTAGACAGTCCCATCACAGAACCTCATCCCACCCTCTGATGTGTAAATGTATCCTACCCCCATCACCATGCCATTACAGCCAACAAGCCCCCACTCCCCTGCAGCGGGAGGCTGGACTCCGCATAGTTTCCATTCACTTGTTCACTTACACTTACAAAAATAATTAAAGGGCATGTTTTTAAGGGGCTCCAAAGTGGTCCTGATGTCTTCTTGCTGGTGCCTGCTGTCTGATCTCAGCTGGGCTCTAATCAGAAGGACCACCGAGTCAGGTCACTAACTGTTAAAGGAACAAACAGCGCTGACCCTGTTGCGATAGAGGCCACCAATTTGGATAAGACCCTTTCGAGGGAAAAGGTATTCCGAAGTGTTATGAGCAGGAACACCCGGCCAGATATTGTTTCAAGATGATGGGAAAGTCATTTTCTTTGTTGCTTTGAATTTTTTTTTAAATTAGTTTGGAATTGTGATCACAGGGCTAAGTGTTTACAAACTGCTGTTATGTGTCTGCTGTACAACGTGCAGATGTCACAGCAGACGGAGGGTTTGTCTGCAGAGCATCATGGCCTAGTTTAAGAACCAATTATACTGCAGATCACTGACTCCCTCACAAATACCTGCACCCATTGGGAACACATTAGGAAGCAATGTGTTCATTCTTTCCGAACAGGGGTGATGCACTCGTCTGGTATGGGCGGTTGTGTTTGGTGGGCGGCCTCAGCCAAACCCTTTTTTTAGAGGGGAGAAAAGGGGGAGAGCTCTGCTACTAGTTAGCATACATCTGTAAGCCCCGATGGACACAAGCTTTCACCTCAAAGGCCATAGCGCGGGCAGATAAACGTTGATAAATGAAACGCAGCAGCCACTTACAGAAACACACACGCACGCTCAGACATCCAGACGAACGTCTCAAGGCCAGCGAGCCGGTCGGCATGCATTTGCGTGTCTGCTTTCTTCTAACTTTCATAAACTTGTGTGAGCGAGCCAAGGTGCGTTGCTGCCATGTGTTCTGCCTTCATGCCACACGTTAATGAGTGCAGATATCGGCGGCTGGGAGGCCACGCAACTGCGCCTGACTCACTGGAGTGTTTAACCCAGCTAACCTGGCTTCGGCTGGCGTCTGTTTACATGTGCTCCCACTTGACAGCAGTGAACTCAGTAATTCAATTTTATTCTCCAGTTCAACACATGGGAAAAGACAGCTACTTTACCCACAAATATTTTTCTGTCTCCCCTTGTTTTGCAGGACAGTTTTCAATTTAAATTTGTTTTCATTTCTCTCACGTCTTCCAACAAACATCAGAGTCATCACGCCCCGAACACGCTCTGTTGTTCTCCGTCATCTTCTCACCTTCTCGCGTGTCTTTAATCAAGTCTTAGCTTTGATATCATATAAACCTCCCCAGAGAGCAATACAGATGGCCTTACAGATGTCACTACACTACCATGAACCATACAGACGCATTATTGTTGTTCTGCTGTATGTGACCACACAACCAGGCAGCCGAGTGGGAAACGCTGATCAAAACCAGATGCCTTCAGATGCTTCATCCTTCTCTCTCTCTCTCTCACTCAGTCACACATCCCCACAGTGATACTCTGTATATCTATAGTGCATTTTTACTGAACCGCACAGTTGATTTTATATCACTTCCAGGGTCAGCTGTGATCCTGTGTTGTCCTTAAAGCCACATGTTAATATTTCATCAGTGTTTTTTGGAATTTCAATTAAATAGCATGAGATTTCTTGGAGATCTGAAGTTTGATTCTGTCCACCTGTGATGTGCATTTCATCAGCTGTATGTTGTCGCGCTGTAAAACATTGCTAAACCTCTTTTCCTCTCCTTGCAAGTGCTTCTTGGCCTGTAAGGTAGCGCAGCCATGGAAAGTGTTTAAAACTGCCTGCTGGGAGCTAGTTAGCCATAGACACTAATTACATGGCAGACAGCATGTTAAAAGCCCTGAGAACTCTTGTTAAAACACAAACACACACAGAGTCAAACACTCTGAATTAAAGCAACCACAATCAAGCGGAGCCAAAGTCTGTCTCGGCAGCTTGTGTCGTGTTCGCCATCCGTCCAATCATAAGAGAAGTTTAGAAAAATGTAAAGGCCGACCTTGCTGCTGATTCAAACTAGAGTCCTGACTGCGATCTATTTCAGCAGCTGGAGCTCCATTTTTATTGGCAAGAAGATTGTTTTCTCTTTTATTGTGAGCGGTCTTATTTTAGTTAAAAGAATTTCTCATGAAAGAAAATTAGCCGCTAACTTGCTCAGGTTACTTGAAATAAATCGAATTTGTGGAATAAATGGAAAAGCACATGTGAAACATGGGAAATGTAGCTGCCATGTATCAGTTATTACACAAAGAGCACAAACAAACAAAATTATCTGACGGCCTCTTTACAGCTTTTAGGTATAGAGCGCTCAAATTTTGCTCCCAGAGGACTCAGCGGTGCTCATCGTCTCCAGGTTGGAACACATGAGCAGCGTTTCAGGCGTTGTTGAGGGCTGTTTTCACAGCTGTCTGTGGCCGCGTGCACTTGCAACCCCACATGTAGACAATACACACACTGCACTTCCTTCCAAAGTTTCCCATTATACACAGCAGAGAGCAGAGACCCATGCATAATCGTGGTTTAAAGCGTTTTCATTTCTGTGTAGTGATTATGAGGATGGTATTTGCGTCCTTTGACCTCAGTACATTGTATTGCTGCCCATCTTCACTGTGAAGGAATCACCTCAGAACATCTGAAGATACCTATTTGTTTTGGTCAGACTGCCAAAGACTCATGTTCTTGTTTTCTTTAGCCGTATTTTTGAATGGATAAAAAGGCAAGATGTCACTCGGGCCATGTGATTACAGTATTAGTATTAGAAGTACGGTATTGACACATAATAGAAAAGATCCAAACCCTTCCCTAAACAGTTTAATCGCATCAGATTGCAAGGATTCACAGTTATAGATTAGGTTTTTCCAAAGCAGAGTGATCTTACACTCTTGATCCTTCAAGTCAAATGCCAAAAGGTGAACAGGTATATACAGGGCACAAGACAATGAACAACAACTGACCAAAAGGACTGGAATGTAAAGCATGGTAGTATGACTAGAATTTAGTCATTATGTCAAGAATTTTTTTGGCCAGCTGCTGCATAAAAACGGGAAGGGCTGTTTTCTTCACCAACAACATCCAAACAACAAATGAGCCGAACATACTGAACAGTTATGTAATACCAGTGACACTCCTTCAGAGCAGTGTGAATGAAAGCAATACAGAAACCACCTGACTTACTTAAGACAGGAACGTGTTGACCTGTTTGTGTGAAGCTCCAGTAAAACCATGCAGCCACATTCCAGGGAGTGGCCTGGTTTAATTTTGGACATTTATAAGCAATCTGATTGAGAACAGAACGCGAACGGATGAGGGACATTGTATCCTGCCATGCAAGTTGTATTTGTCACAGTGTTATTTCATGCTCCTGACTGGAATGATCTCGGAGCAGCCTTTGATGTCTTGACCCTAGGTTTTTTTTTTTTTTTTATAAACCACTATGGCTGGGTGGCCAAAGCCACTCTGTGGAGAAAGTCTCTGTGTAAACACAGTGAATCACAACCACATACTCACACTGTCCAAAGTTCTTGTCCTTGGGTGAGATAAGGAACTCCAGGTTGTTACATCCACAGTTTCCTGTCAAAACACCTGTAGTCAAGAAGGTCTGAAAACCTTCCATCTCTTACACATCTGTGTGCGGATGTGTGAGTGGGCGTGTGGTATCTATTGTCTACACTTTGCAGGAATAGCTCAGGAATTTAAGCCGAACTTGTAGGAATGTGGCTTCAATTATGTCCGTCTGATTTAGTCCACAGTGCTGCATGAGTCAGGAGCGTGCGGCCTTTCGTTATCCAGTTTCCCATCGTTCCAACCTCAAATTCTCTGTGTATCCAGTGTTAAATGTGGCAAACAGTGAATTTGCAAAATGGCATTTAACAATTAGGGCTTTTCCCACCAGAGGGACTCTTTACCTGCTAATCGAGTTCCTGTTGGGTTCCTGTGTCCCAACCACTTTCCACAGAAACGTCTGAGTTTACAGAGCTGAATGTATCCATCTGGTCAACTGCACACCTCCGGACTGCAAACAAATGGGTCACTTGGATCAACAAGCAAATGACAATGTGAATGTGTAGGTGATGAATGTACAGAGAAGCTTCTCACAGCAATAGCCACACATTCTGAAAACAAATCTGTGATGACACCTAGCTGTCAGTCAAAACTAAGGCCCTGACATAATTTAAACCAATGAGTTATAGTCTTTTTTGTACCTGGAATGAACATTTTAGCATGGAGCTCTTTGGGAATGGGCTTGGTTTTGGCCTTGGAGGTTGCTAATTTGTAGCAGTAATATTGCTAAATCTAAGGCTAAGTATGGGATAAACATAGATGGATAAACAGTAGGGTGTTTTCTCTTGGGTAGAGCAAATAGGCAAAAAAATGATGCGACTTAAATCAGATTGTACTGTATTTACCAGTGATGAATTTAAGCATGCCCTGAGTTAGCTGCTATTGGCATTGGTCAGATAGTTCCATTACATGCTGCTAAATGGTGAGAGCAAAACACCAACTTCACTTGCCAACAAGAAAACCCCTAAAATGAACACAAAGTCAGGAAATGGCCTGAGCTTCAAACCGTGTGCTGCCAAGCCGGGACTAATGCTGACAGGCCTGGATTGTAGGTGCTCGATTTCACCGCCATCATTTCTCTAATATAGTTTCCTGTGGCAACCTGACAACCAAACCTAAAAAAAAAGATGTGACTTATTCGTTTCTCACCAAAGCAACAAGCGGTTGAGGGCACTGATGTTATGAAAGAAAAATGATCTAATCCCCTTCCCTCAGTAATGCCTCACAAGACAATATTTACTCATTTGCAGAATCGATACTACTGGCAGCAGATGACAAAAAGGGGAGACAGAGGGGAAGATTTGTCATCCAAAAAATTACACTCCATTTACATTTTCTCCATCCAAACATCAACATTGTGTGACAGGCCAAAGGCATGACCAACCTCTAATGGCAGCAGCCCCAGTGAGGATGCAGAGACCTCTGCGTGACCGCGCTCTGGGCCCCGTCTGTATGCAAAGACCTCCGTCTCTCACCTCAGGATAATCCCCCACAGCTGAATCCACTTCACCAGAAGACCTCTGATAACACCACTGCACCGAGCTAAAAATAATTCCAGAGGATTAAATCTGGGCTGCGATAAAATCAAGAAGAGACTGTGACTTTGGGCATGTCATCAGCTGTCCATTTTTTAATCGGTGCACATCACAACAAGAAGCGGCGGGAAGCCAACCTTATCCATGCACTTTCTAACCTTCCAGCCTTGTTTTCCATCATACAGTCTCACTTGATCGGAATCATTTCGGCACTTTTTCCTGTTTCCTGTTTGGATATGTGGCCTGCTGCATTGACCACTACAATTACTCAAAGTGTGTTGTTGGGAATGTATTGGAAAAGCTTTGGGAGGATGAGAGCTGGAGGAGGAGGAGGCGAAGGAGGAGGAGTAGGAGGAGGGTGGGTGGTGGCTGATAGCATGACTGAGGTGCATAAATGGATGATTCTGTTGTTGCCTGGGAAAATACAACAAACAAAGCGGTGGAAAAGCTGTTGTTTACGCTCACAGACCAAATCCTTTTTTCTCGTCTTTGTTTCAAAACACAAACAGAAGTGTTCTATGACAAAAGGTGTTAAACCTTGGATTTCCTGGTAAAGGGAATATTTGGAAAGTGGACATGGAAAATGGTCCGTTTTTTCCATCCAGCTATCACACCTGATTTATTTGAGATATTCCTGGAAAGTCTTGCCACTGCTGCTGTCTCTACCTACCCACGCAAAGGCCGGACTTCAGGCTCACCAGACACCCTTAATCACACACCACGCAAACACTTCTGAGTGATCTGAAGCTGCGGGAGTGTATTTCCAGATATTAACACGACCGCAAGAGGAAACAGTTATGATTAAAAATAATAATAAAAGCAGTCAAATTAGACCCAGCTGGAATGTCAGTGGTGTAGTCCATAGTTGGCTGCTGCAGATGTAGTCAAGGAGGTGGGTGGGAGTGCATAGAGTCCTGTGTACAACCACACACACTATTCTGATCTGCAATATTCTGAATTTCTTCCAAGGATGATATGTTTTTCTAGAGAGTCTCTTTCTACAATATGTCTGCAGACAGCTTATACTTGCTCCTTTTGCAACATGATGGCAACCAAGTCACAAAGAAGCAAACCGTGCAGCTTGACATACAGATGCAGAAATAGACCTCCAGTTTACATGCGCCTGGTTTGCAGATTTGGCATGATCTCAAATTTTGATCTGCATTTAAGACAAACTTGAGTAAAGTTAGCAAGTGTTGTAAGTCCAGTAGTCACTCTACTTTTAACTCTGTTTTGGTTTCCACCAGGTCCTTTTCAGCTGCAGGGTTCTGTATACGCTCGCCAGTATGATGTACCTAAGGAGTGCCATGTATATAGCCACAAAGGTTTACATTTAAGGTCTACTTGGCTTTTGCTGTAGCTTCCTAAAATGTTGCAAGGTTTTTATCAGTGGCAAAATTTGCACAGAGAAACACAGGAGAAAAACATCACATTATCAATCCTTTGTATTTTTATAATCTCTACAATCATTCTGTCATGTTAAAGTCACAAACTGCCACTGAAAAACATTTTAAAATATAAACAGTCTCTCTGAATTTTTAAACTGTAGATCAGCATCATTCCATCTATTCATCCATCTCTTTTCTTATCCTGCTTTGTCCTATACTACAGGGTCACAGGGGGGCTGGATACTATCCTAGCTGTCAGTGCAAGGGTGGGAGGCAGGGTACACCCTGGATATATCGCTAGTCTACAGCCCTCTTGCTGTGGGGTACCAGTTTCTGGCACACTACACAAACTTTATTTGGTTGTATTTACTGAAGACATATATTGACGTATAAAACCCAAAGAAAGTTAGGCTAGAAATGCGCATGATGAGAGCAGTTGACTTTATTGCTTCAACAGGTGACTAGCAAATGTTCCAGCAAACGAGAGAGAGAGAGAGGGTTGGGAGAGGGGGCATCGGTAATGCTGGGTTTAACACATGTGACTCCTCCCAACTTTGCTGCCTTTATTGACGTCTAGATGATGTTCTGTTTCCCTTGCGGGCCGCATCTGCAGGCTGCATTGGAAGGGCACAGAAGCTGATTCTGGCCCCTGGGCTGTACTTTTCCCAGGTCTGTGTGCAGGTTGTATACTATTCTATTATTTGATAGAATCCTTTTACCTTACACTTTTTTCTAGACACGGAGCATCTGATATATATTTATATACATTTCATATACAGGGTGAATGCTGCCAGTTTAGATGAATGAGCCAAGTCTCCAGCATAAAGCAGTATTTTTTTTTATTTAAACCTGGTCCAGATCTAAATCAGAATACATAGACAGACAGATGGGTGACTGCATGAATGAAGGCTTTTCTCAATGCAGTCAGAGAGCAGACAATGTCAGGTCACTGAGAGTTGACGCTCTATTTAAAGACCTGAGCATGTCCTAATCCACCTCAGGCGTTATCAATCTTCTTAGTCACACCAGCGGACAGAGGAAGAAAAAGTTCCTTTGATGACCATCCAGATCTAACACAAGACTTTTATCTGTCCCCTTACCAACGGTGTATTTGTAGTAACCAAACACATTTTGGAAGATTCAATTTTTGAACCCAGAACAAAAGGTGTAGGACGGATTGTCTGGTTCTGAGGAGTGTGTATCTGTGGTATTTTGCAATTCTACTGTCCACGTTAATACTGTAAGCTGTAGCAGTGAAGGTGGAGCATTTGCTCGTGTATGTGCAGTCATAAAAGTAAAATTAGCTGCACTCTTTATTGTTGCGGTCAGGAGGATGTGGTCACTTTCGGGTGTTAACTGTTCTTTAAAAGGAAGCAGTTTAATGCTATCAGATGGTCAGTTATACCCTTTGACTGTTTAGGAAATAAAAGAAACTATGGACATTTATTCCCATGCATCTGATTGGTGCAACTCAGCACTGTACCCTGGGAAGCTGTGAGTGGTCCATTGTCTTGATAGATGAGTTGGTTCCTGAATAACATGACCTCATTCCCTCCCCGGCTAAGCGGTCCGAACATAGAGGCGGGGTGTTGAAAGCGCACCTTACCGAGCCTGATGTGTAATAATGTGTGATCATAAATAAATATCACATTCTTCAATGGCTGTGTGCTTTTTCAGCTCCGTAACGTCACATCTGACAAATGATGAGGACACAGATACCGTAATCCCCCTCCCAGCTTTTAAAGTTTATTGATCATACCAACACGACATCAAAGATTGCAGCCAATGAGGAGTCCAGCAGGCCAACATGCAGCTTTACTGAGTTAAGTGGAACGCGAGGAGCGTTCAGTGCACAGCATTATTGCCTTTGCCCCCAGGGACTGGGTCATTGACCTGCTCTGCTGTCTCCCAGGGGTTTGAACCTTTTCAGGGGCTCCGTGACGTCACTGGAGGATGACAACATGTGCAGCTGAGGGCACGTGTTGGCAGAAGTGAATACATTTCCCTCAACATCAAAGCAGTATTGACAGCTTTTCTGTGAACTTGTAAGTGCAGCAATTGAGGAGGTGCATCGTTTGAAGGGTGCATTTGTAGAACAGTTGTGACAACAAATGTAACGGTAATAAAAGATGCATCGGGCCCAAGATATCCTAGGCTATTCATTATATGCAGCGACTTTTTTCAGTTAAACTCGATCTTACATTAAACATAAATGCTTCTTGTACAGTCTGGAACATATTGATTTTATGGAACATTACAAGTAAAATTAATTGTTGATGAATAACTGGATCACTTTTTCTTTTTGAAATACTTTAAAAGTTTAATAATCCCATCGGGGAAATTGCTTAAGGCTCCCCAGCAAGAAGCGCCACACACCAGTGAGTGCACTGGAGGGTAAAGTGCCTTGCCCAAGGACACACAATGACTAGGGAGGAGTTGGGATCAAACCACCAACCTTCCAGTTATTGGACAACCCTGCTCTACCACTGAGCCACTGCTGCCCTTGATAATGATGCTTCTATTGTTGTTGTTTCTCTGACTGAGCACAAAAATATTAGTCATGAATGACAAATGTGACACAGATTGTCCAATCTGACAGAACAATTTGTGTAAAATTAATACTGCAGCCTTCAGTCATGATGTTTTAACAGCATAAAGAGCCTGCAGCTCCATTGTGACATACTGTAATCCAGTAGTAAACAGTGGTGTTGTGAATGTGATGTGCATACCGCGCATGCAAGGCTACCATTCTATTCTGTTTTTTTCATTATCTTTAGATTGCCAACGGTAGAGAAGAAGTGTGGGTGTTTAACCGCACTGCATAGTATAAAAGCTGCTATTCCCTCATACAACCCAAGGTACTGTGTTCAATAAGTCAAGAGGGAAAAGTTAACCCCACTGCCGAAGCTCTGTATCAAAAACATGATTCATGTTGTCCATATGCACGCTTAACGACACGCAGCAGTGGCCTCGTGGAAAAATCTGCCCTTGTTTTCCGGCTAGAAATAGGAAATCAACTCGCGACCTTTAACAGCGGAGGAAAACAAAATAAAAACGAGGAGCAGAGGAACAACACAAATAAACAGAGCAACAACTGTAGTAACAATAGGGACATGTGATGTAACAGAGAGCCGCTCTGTTAGTGATGCTTGCTGCACTCAGCGTAGAGGGTTAGAATATGCGCATACATTACTGTGTTGTGTTTGTATTCATGTGTTATTCTTATACAGAGTAATGAATATAATTAGTGGAAAGAAAAGCAAAGGAAAAGGGTTTGATGTGGAAATTTTTTTGAAATGGCCGAGGATGAACAACCGAAGTTGTTTTGATACTGAATATGTTTCATTCAGGGATCAAAACAACTCTATTTTGGTGGAAATAGTTTAAGATGTTAAGATAGCCATATAAAGGAGATACTTACATTATTATGGTTGATGTGAAAGGGTCTATTATTCTTCTGATCTACTTTAAACTCGGCAGGTGTATTGCTTGTGCCTGAGGTATTGCAGGCTCCATAAATGTCACACAACCGAATATTCATTCTATGCTGATGACAAAGTCATCAACAGCTAATCTACTTTGTCATGCCCCAACAATTCATAAGTGTGTTACTAGCCGCAATAATAAATTAATTGTCAAACTGTGAGGAGATGTAAACTCTCAGTAGCTTTGACTTCTTGTTTTGACATGTGACTGATGTCTGAGCTGCAGTCTGTCTGGACATTACTTTGAATCTTTGACCCAGTTTGTGACCAGAACAAGCATACCATTCTTTAGCGCCCGAAGTGTGGATAGCTTTTTTTAGAGACCATTCACTTATGATGTGTTAAATTCTTCACTATAACAGCAGGAAGATGTTTGGACTCTGATCTGATTTAAACTGATTTATTGGATGTGAGCAATGACTCAGATTTTCCTTCATGTGTGAGAGAGAGACCTAGTGCTTCCTCTGCTTAAAGGGTGGTCTTGTGTGTTGTGCAAATCCATGTGATTGGTGAGAAGGTTCCATGGCATTCACCCAGATACATTTGGATTCATTTCTTTTCAACATAATTATTGTGATGTTAAGTCTGCTTAACGGGAACTATGCAAAATATCAACGTCCTCAAGATCTCAGGTGATGGTCCCACATAAACAGGAACCGTACATGTACGGTTCCTGGAAGAACTTTAGGGGCGACATCACTTCAAACAGATGTCTATGCAGCAGGTAAATAATCAATGTTCATTGGGGGAATACAGGCCAGTATAGGATATGACCAGCAAGGCTGAGGCTGGACCTGGAGCTCAGCTGTGAGGGCCGCAACCTCTTCAGTGTGGGGGGGTGCGGAACAGGGAAGAAGGTCAGAGCCAGGGGCCTAATCCGTTTCTCTAGGCCCCTCTCTTCAGGGGCTGTTGTCAAGCCTCGGGGTAGGCAACTGTATCAACACAATCTGGGGCTTCGTGCTGTCTGGTTTAGCGTGACCCCTGTGAACAGTCACCAAAGCCGACTGCGCACATCAAGCAAACACTGGGAAAAAAACAGCAGAAGCTGAATAACGATCGCCCTGGGGGGGCAGCTTTTTGGGGTTGTAGACAGAGTTTAGAATCGGCTGGAAAGAATCCCTCAAATGCAGACAGCAGAGGCTGACACGTGTAGGTGTATTTTGGCAATGTTGCAAATACACTCAAAGATAATTACCATAAAACAATAAAGCACTTCTCATCCAGCATGACTTCTAGAGAACTCTGAGACAGCTTGGCATAAATATTGCAAACAAAGGATGACTGGTTATGGCAAGCTAAGCTCATTGTCCTGTAACTTTTCATACAGTGTTGTTACCTGTTTCTTTCTTATTGAACATTTAGGGTTTTATAGGTCAAATCCATTGACAGTAAAAACTATGGACAGAGCCTCCGTGACGTCACCCGTTTGAAGAGCCATTTTGAGTCTCAGTGGGAGGTTCCGGGACGTGATGACCGCCGCCATGTTGGCAGCGTCACGTCAACTAAAACTCCGAATATGGACAAAGAGGGGGGGCACGAGCGGGGTTTAGGGGGGCGGGCGATCGTGGAAGCAGGAAACTCACGCTGTGATACGTCAACTGTCTGTCACTCAAGCGGCAACGCCCATAATTAGGCGTAGTCCGAATACAATTGAAACGAGTGAGTTGTAAAAAAATTCACCCCCCCTACAATTGACACTAGAAGAGAACCTATCATCTGAGACCACAGCGATTTTTTGTACCAGGCCGTAAACATGTTCTTTTCTGCTGTGAAATCGGCAATTTTAACATGGGAGTCTATGGGAAATTACTCGCTTTTGGAACCAACCCCCAGCTGTTGCAGCGTGAATTACAAGTTTTGACACTTCTGCATGGGCTTCCACTTTGAGCCCTGAAGGTTACTGCTTGGTCAAATCCCACAACCCCCCCCCCCCTCTCCAGTCAACCAATCAAATACATAGCTCTAGTAATGCGAAGTCCACATGTCAAGGGTTTACTTGGTGACGAAAGACAATTTCCACGCAGCTAAATCCTCTCTTGAGTTTTAATAACCTCCGCTGCGCTGTGTCTTGTTATTATTTTGAAACAAGGTTATGTCACTCACATTGAGAGAAACTTTACAGATTGTCTTCCCTTCGATGTCAAACATGCACACAAGTAAAAGATTTCAACACAGAGATACTATCAGGATTATTGTGATCTCGCGTTGATCTCCCCACATGGGGGAAGCACATTTGCTGTAATGTTCGAGAAATGGCAACAACTATATTAATAGTACATTGTCAACTTTGATTAAAACTCAATATGTAAACAAATTATAGTGTAGTTCAAAGATTCTCTAGTGGGTCCCTGAATAAACAAATTACACACAAATCAGAATCAGAAATACTTTATTGATCTCTGGCAACAAAATACAGTGATACCTCGAGATACGAGTGCATTGACATACAAATTATTGAGATATGAGCATCTGAGTCGATGCCAAGCCGAAGCGTAAAGTAGCATTAAGAGTGTACAGTAGCGAGTACGGTAAGTGAACAAAAGTGAAAGTGTACGTACCAGACAAAATTTCTCCTCTGCCTATTTACTCCTCCCTCAACTTCCGTGCGCATCTTTTGTTAGCTCAAATCGTCTGATCTCCAAGGTAAATAATACACTTTATAGTAAACAATTTTAACATTCTCTTTTCTCACTGAATGTTTGAAGTATTGAAGTATTTGTCATTTATAAATACAGGTACTGTACATTTTTCATATTCAAAACAGATAAACAAAACAACTGGAGTGGAATTAATGGGATTTCAATTAAGTTAAATAGGAAAAATTGCTTTGAGATATGAGCAAATTGAGATACGAGCAAGGTCACGGAACAAACTTGTATCTTGAGGTATTACTGTAACTCAAGTATTGTGTTGAAGTATTATTTGCTTGCCTCATATACAAAATTATTTTATTTTATTTTAGGTTCAGTACAATAATTTAAATTCATTTAATTTAAACTTCAAGAGCCAATGCGGCAGTCTTCAACTAAGGAAAATTATCTGTACTGTGCATGTTTTAGGTTGTGGTAGAAACATTGCTGCTCAACATAGGCAGGCAACGACACACAAATAAAGTTAGGAACAGCAACAAGATGTTTCCCCCAACAACTCAATTCATCAGACATGAATGGCATTCAAGGAATTACAGAAATCTCCCTTGAGGCATGGTTTCTGAGTATGCTCCTTTTGTTATTTAACCCATTCTAGTTTTACCTGTGCACTTTGCACAACATCAGCAGGAGGGCTGTTTCTATTGCAAGCCATTTCTGCGGTAGCTCTATATGTTCAAAAGAAAGCTGTTGTGCTGGCAACAAAAGCGACATTTGCTAACAAACACGGAGTCGCACTGACAGGCTTCTCATGTTATGGCAACAACAGAATCAGCATGGTCACCTTGCACTGCACGTGTACAGCAGTTTTGGTAACCTGCATGCATTGAAATCCTTTGTGTAAAAGCTAAACTTTGGAAGCTGGCGTTGCTTATTTGATTCACTGAACTGTCTGCTTGTGTGATCAGCTGTGTGATCAGCTGTGAAGCTGATATATAATTAGGGATGTCCCGGGTTTTTTTGCCTTTGAGTCCGAGTCCGAGTCATTTGATTTTGAGTATCTGCCGTTACCGAGTCCCGATCCGATACTTTCAAGATTCTCCATAAGATCATTAAACTTTAATTTCTAAAGAACATTTAACACTGGAAAGGCCCCCAATCATCAACATTATTATTATTGTTATTATTGATTATATTAATATTAATGTTGATATTATTATTATGAGTAGTGGTAGGCCTATTACCATGGCTTATCTGAGCATAGTCAATGGAGTTAAGTCAAACCAACTAGCACGTCATGAGCAACCGAGAGCCAAACAGCACCACTCTCTGGGAGTGGGCTCACCTGTATGCACATGTGCTTGTGTGCGCACGCGTTTGCGTTTGCATGTGTGTATGCACATCAGGCCGCTGCAGACAGCTGCAGTGAATTTTACAAACGCCACCATGTAGACAGAAACACATAGAAACTGATAGCAGAGATGGCACCAGAGGACTGGGCAACTAGAATGGGTGGCGCTGCAGCGAGTGCCGCCAGTGAGAAGGCAGAGAACTTCACTCGTACAACGCGGACTCTCTCTGAGAGCAGGTTCTATACATGAGCATGTTTAGTGTCGCGGTGAATTGTGGCAAAGTGTTGAAACGGTGTTGAGCAGCTTCACAGCTCTGTGTCGCTGTAACGTCCAAGCCCTGCAGCGCTGTGACGCACCGTGGCGACGCAGACAGCGAGCTGACCGTGGTCTGCTCAGAACATCCTGTAAACGTTACACAATGAGTTAAAAAATAAGAACTACCTGTTGATTTGACACATTTTAAGACAGAAGCCGCGGGCCATATAAAGTCCGACGGCCTTTATACGCTACGACGCACCGGAGTGACGTCTTTTGTCATCCAGTCTCTCTGGCAGCGAGAGGGAGAGAGAGAGAAAGAGAGGAAAACAAACCAGCATGCAAATGTAATTTATCACGGCCGAATCGTGCAATTAATTGATTTATTGTTTATCGCGACAGGCCTAGTCATAGCCACCCTGCACAGAAGGCGTTAACTTTGAGAGCCCTAATAAATATATATCCGAGTCCTGATCGGGAGGTAACAGCCGATTCCGATCGAGTCTGAAATCACGTAATCGGGCCCGATTTCCGATCACGTGATCGGATCGGGACATCCCTATATATAATATGGAATATTGCTTTAAATTTGGACACTCAGGGAACTGCAGTTTTTTTGGCCTCATCATCAGCCATAGATGTTTCGGTTAATAGTGTTTTTCTAACCAACAATATTGCCTTGTCATTTCTTGCAGACTTTTGGATTTCATTAGTCAGATTTAATCACAGGTATTATTATGTAATTTCTGCAGATAGTTTAAATTTAATGGAGGTTTCTCCTTCACATGTTTTTAGCTCCTCAGGCCACACTTGGCTGATCTTGGCCTGAGTGTGCCACTGCGTGCCGCTGACTTCCTACTGTTCCAAACTCGGGTCACAACTCGGCAGCCGTGATCCTGTCCAGCCTCGGGGATCTGTCATCGGCTTACGTTTCAGAGCGTCTCCTTTTTTTTTTTTAAATCTCAAGCCCAAAGGCCTGCTGTGACCTCAGGATGTACAGCAGTGTGGAGGTTTTGGCTGGGCCTGCAGTTCCCGTGCAACTGTTTGCTAATGACCTGCACAGCTGTGAGATCAGGAGGAAATGTGTTGAATAACGTAACATGGCAGGCCAAACTTTCTTGTTCTGTCTCAGACCCAAAACATTTCTCTTCTAATTTTTTTATGATCTCATTGTGAGAGTGAGACTCCATTTGCCCTTTCACAATGTTTCTACATGTAATAGATCATATTCTGTGCTTATTTTATGACTTCCCATCACCTGTCTTAGACATGACAAGAACCTGGCCAAAAACCAGACCTTTTTTTGGCAGCTGCACACAGACATAACATTTACATGGACTGTAATATGTCCAGTATTAACGTGATTAAGACAACACCCTGAATAAGAACTCATGCAAACAGCATTTTCTCATTATACTGACCCGACAAAGGTTCTAAGTGAATTAAGACTTGGAGTAGTTAAGCTTTCACATCAGTGCAGAAACACAAACACTCTTAATACAACGATATCCCTCGTTTAAGTTTTTAATGTTGTTCTGGATCACAGACCACAAACCACCTGTTGCCAGATTTGTCAGCTCAGGAACCTTTTGATCATGTTGAGATTCATTTTTCGACTCGTTTTATCTGCATTATATCATCAGGCTGTTGCCTCTACTGGATGTAAGAGTGCTTTTGTGTCACGACACAGATTGTGAGAGGCGTTTGGACGTAGAGGAAACTAAAACTGTCAAACCCCCCTGTGACTCCTGTGTGTAACAGATTACAGGAGAGTTTGCGCAGAAATAGATGCTCGGTGACAAAATTGCAGAAAACAAAACAGGTTTTGAGGTGAGCGCTAAAACATTTTATTGAAGTATGGCGGCGGCACTGGTCATATAAGAAACCCAGTCAGATTCAAATACTGTTTGGAAATATACACTCTGATTGGTAAGAGTCGTGTCAGATCGTAACACAAAGTTTGTGGCTTATTCAGTTTGCTGTGTGGACTGTTTCATGCTTGCTGCCCTAAAGAACCACATAAGCTTTGCTGAGGTAACATTTGGGCAAATAAACCTATTACAGCTTATCATGGCTGACCTGAGCTGATCCAGTCAGATGGATCATTCAGAGAATTAAAGGGCAGGAAGAGAGAACTATAACAACATCACCGTCTCAACTTTTTGTGCATTAAGTCTAAAAAGTGCACCTGTAGGTTTTAATGAGTGGATCGGACTGAGAGCTTCAGTGTATACAAACACACTGACCTAATTGCTCACATGTAGTTGTTGCCTTTTTAACCTGTGATGTTGCTTTGGCTATGCTAATCCTCTGAGTGGCTGAAGTAAACACAACACAAGCCATGGGCCATGCACACCAGGAGACCTTAAATACAGGTCAGTGTTTTCAGGAATCTAAAAATGACCAGTGGTCCTAACTTGTGTTCGTATCCATACAGCGCATGCAAAATGGGTTGTTCCATGCAAGAATGAAACAGGACAATGTTGTGACCACAATCTCTTATTGATCCAACCAAGAGGTTTTTATGTATCAAACTACTCTATAAGTGTAAAATCAAACTGCTCCAAAAGAAAAGCATCCATTTTCTGAACCCACTTTGTCCTGTAATACAGGGTCACAAGCCCCGTGGGCCTGCCCTGGCTATCGGTGGGCAAGAAGTGTGGTGCACCCTGGACCGGTCACCAGACTTGTTGCAGGGCTAAAGCATCAATGTCCAGAGTAAAAAATCTGCAGCATACTTATATCCTCCATCCATCCCTCCACCTCATTCTGTGGATGTTTGGTGGCTTTTACACACATGTACGCCAGCCACTGAAGTCACTAAAAATGTGACAATGTGTGTTTTTTGGGGGGTTGGTGAAGAAGCTTCAGTACAGAGCTTCTTCTGTACTGATTACATCTGTAAGGAGGGGAAACTGCCCACCTGACTTAAAGAATGGCATTTAACACAACAGGAAGATGAAAGCACACAACACTGGGTCATGCTGTGATTAACAGCAAAAACAGGTGTGTTGGTGCACTGTTATGGTAAATAGTGAGATCCAATCTTCCCCAGCCTTCCCTTTCCACTGTCTGTTTTAAGGGTAAATACCACCATGTGGCCCTCCAGTATAAATAAATGACTGGTGCAGAACTACTGTAATAACAATCCAAAATTAGAGCTCCCATTGGTCCATGTGAAATATCCTGCAGTCATCGGCTCAACTCTGTCATCATAAGTCATTATGCAGAAATCCAAACAGTGGAGTGCCCAATGTTTGGGTGTTTTTACACCACCACAATCGGACTCACAGATGTGTACGCTCTGAGCGCCTGGTTGCATGCAAAATGACATAACGTTGACAGCACACGCTCTTGCATTACGCTCCTGTGTTTGGGATTGTTTTGTCACTGATTACACTTATTTTCCATGCTGCTCATCCCTGTGATGTATTATCCACCTAATTCAACTGATTATAAAGCCTTGTTTAATGCATTAAGATAAGTCCGATTCCACTCTGCTGGGTAGCTTTTGTGCTAGGACACTACTTTGAAGTGGAAAGCCTCTTTCCTGAGTGCACCTTGCAGGAGGACAGCGCCAGCGAAAGGGGACAGTGTTTTTTAGCGAAGACAAAGGACAAACATGACATAAACGCACAGCCATGCTGCTAGTGATTTACTGCACAGAGGAAAGAGTGTGCATTTCATTAAAGGCTATTTGCTCATCGCGCCTCTTAGATTTTCCTAAAGTCAGACAAAGAGAGTGGTCGTGTGTGTGTGTGTGTGGACTTTAGGATGCTGAATTCATCTGCATTGTGAGGTTGCTTGTAGAACAAACCTTGCAGGAGAGCGAGGATGAGCAGTCATCAGGTACAAAGCTTTTCCCCACCCAGAGGGACAGTTTGTGTTGCACTGCTGTTTACCTGACCTCCACACCGTTGTGATTACCTCCAGATAGGAAAACAGGGAAACATGGAAAAACCTGAGAATGGAAATAAAAATATATGTTCACTGAATGAACATGTTTGGATTTAACTAAAATTGATTTATGAGTTGACCTTTACATGAATTCAGCAAAAGAAATCCCTAAGCAAGAGTTAGATCAGCTTACATTAGTGAGGAATAATAGGCATCAATGACAACATTGTTTGTGTACTTTGTTTGCATTTGGAAAAGTATAAAATATAACATGTTGTCGCTTTTTCCAAGCAGTTGTTTCAACCAGGGGTATGTGGTGCCCTGTGGCTGTTGTATTAATATAGCACAACCTGTCAGAACTTGTTGCCATGGTTACTGAGAAAATGCTGAGGTTGTTGTAGTAGGTGCATGAAAGTATCTAAACTCTAATACTTTCCAAAACCTAACCAAGTAGTTTTAATGACTAAACATAACCAAAGTGGTCGCACATGGTACATTGGAGTCATGCCTTTTTCTCTGTTAACTATATATATGTATATATAATCCAGTGAGTCAGTATTAGAAATGTCAAAACAAATTTGAAATAATATTTGTTACTATAATATTTTGCTCTCTGACACTGCACACACTATATTTTTTTATTAAAAACATGATATCTCCTTTTTTTTTTGCTTTTTCTTCCACATGCTTTGAGGCCATGTATCAAAAGAGGGGGTGCGTGGTAAGCAGGTTCTGCAGCCGAGAGATAGACTAAGCACAATTAGGGGGCTTGCATTCCTCTCGTTTTTCTATAAATACCCTGCACATTTCCTCCTCTCTGTGATTCTCATTAAAACCAGTGGAAAATCTGCCTGCTTCGTATGGTACTGAGAGCCCCCTTTATTTCTGGTGGCCTCTCTAAAAATGGGGACAGACTGGGTGCCTGTGCTGCAGGGGCAGGCAGACAGACATGTGGGGAGTATAACTGAGAGCTTACAGACTACATTAGAGAGCTAAAGGGCTAGGCTGCATGTGACTTCATGTGACCAAGCCCTCCTAGTGGCCATTGTAATTTTGTGATCCAAGCCTTACCTTTCACAACTATTGCGAGTGTTCTGTGTGACAGGAAATGACTCCATGCCAGGAGCAGGATTGTGGCTATATTAACATATTCAATTAGGACACAGATGTGAGGTAGTGCAAAGTCAATTTCTGAGTATTGGACTTCAACATTTTCAAAGGGTGCCCTCTTGAGACTGGTACATGACACTGCCCGGTGAATGCAAACTGTGCATACAAGACAGATTCTGCATGAATGATCAAACAAATCCTGTAGTGGCGAGCATACAGCAGATTCCTGTGTTGTTCTCCTTAGAAAGTCAGAGGTACACACTCACAGGGAGGAGGTCTGAATGGCTTGTGTGTGTGTGTGGGAGTGTGTGGATGTTAAAACATAATGTTCTCTGTCACTTTTTAACCAAAAGGTATTTATTGGCTTGAAATATTTTTATGCTCCAAGCAGCGGAAATATCTGACTCGGGTCAGTCTATTCCCCGAGTCTGGAGCCATGTGGACACAATAATGGATGCATACAAAAAAACACTTGATAGCACATCATCAAGTTTAAGTGTATCTTAAACTCTTGGAACGGTAACACTGAGACACGGAGAGACTGATTGATCCGCGATGGTTTATAGCGCGTGCTGCTCTGACGTCAAGAAGCAAAACAGAGCTGGTTCTCTGCAGGTTCTGCGGTTTCGGTGCTTTGAAAGGGACAGCGTAGAGTCCACACGAAACCCCCTCTGAGAAGCTCTGCCACTGCTCCTTCAAGTGCTGGCTGTCCTCTGTGTGGCCACTCTGAACTTTCTCAAACCTTCGGTTACAGACACACAGCACTTGTGTGAATGTGCAAAATCATTGAGGTAGCTTGATTAAAAAAAATGTCGACACACAATGATGTAAGACATGACCTAGGTTCATATATGCTTTTGATCTGCTGCCAGTGCGTCTAAAACTGGTTTTCAGTTCACCGACACCCCTCTCGCTCTTCTTTAACTGCGTCCCAGCATCGTCTCATCTGGCACAGCTGCACACACTGTGGACAAGAGGCCGTTTTCTTCCCAGCTGAGGTTATTTGGCCTCAATTTTCCAAAATCTGTCCTTTGAACTCAGAATGCCAGCGCCCGAGGGCTCCAATCTGCTCACATTTCTGGCATCATCTCCCACCTTGATGGAGACACACCTCACCTCTTATAAATGGCGTTGTGAGAACACACCTGCACTGGTGTCATCGAGACCTGGAAAGGCTTCCTGAAACACTTACATGAGCCTCAAAGGACACTTGACAAAAACATCCTGGTGCTGTAATTGCAGAAAAGTCAAGGCGACGTAATTCCATTCTGCCCATCTCTCACCCACGGGTTTGCTTTAGGTGGGGGGTGGAGAAAAAGCAGTGACATAACGTAGTTGTATGTGTGTTTTTTTCTGTAGTGCTACAGGGGAAACTCCTGTGGTGTGGAGTCACGGTGTACAAAATTAAGGGGCCCTTGGCTTTGTTGATTCAAGCAGGGTCTACTCACGCTATGTCATTGTGTGCTTATTTCCAGAGGTGGAAGTTGCAATGTGTGACAGATTGTTCACATGTGATGTTCAGAGGGTTTAACCTACACGTTTGCATTTTTTTTCTCTTTTAGATCATCCTTTAATCGACTACTTCTTTGATGTTAAGTCAGTGCAAATTTGTCTGTATTTTCCCGGGCACCGAGTCCAGTTGCTTGAGCTTTGACACCAGACTGCCCGGCCAGACGGAGTCCGTTGGCGGGTGAAGCAGCTACCGCTCCATTTTTATGAGTCTCCACTGCTGTTCAGCTCCAGTCTGGTAGATTCTTTTTTTTTGGTGTATTATTACTAACTGTGTGTGCATGTGCAGTGCATGTGTGCCCTGTAATACTTAAGTAGCTAAAAAAGAAAAAAGGTCTCACTTTAATAAACACCGTGGGACTCGGAAGTCACTGAAATCGTATTTTTGCATTAAGCGTGGCACTGATTGATTTCTTCATTCTGCAGGGAGGCTGTGATCTCTTTTGGTGAATGTAACCCCCTTGTTTGTGATCTTGGAGGAGTTGAAAATGAGAGGAAAATGTGACATCATGAGGCATACCATAAGTCAGTTTGTGGTCGGACATGTTTTTCAGTAGTTACAGAAGCCCGAGTCGCGTGTGCCTGCCTCCTTTGTGAATCATCTCTATTTGACAATGTTCACTTTCTGTTTAACAGTTTTTGTTTTTGTGGAGGATTTTAGTTGATTTTGTTGCATATCTTTTTTTGTTTTTGTTTTTTTTTTTCCACCAGATCTTGTGGTTTTCGCATGACGAAAGTCCGCGCACAGCCTTTTCCGGAACGGGGTGAACGCACTCGGCCAATAGGTCCTTGAGTTTCCACCGCATAACAACAATGTTTCAATTTGTCTAATCGTGGGTATTTAGGCTAAGTAAACTATCACTCTTCAGGATTTCGTCTGTAGCCACAGCCCAGTCATGCAGACTTCTTATTCAAACCATTTGTGTGCGGTCGAGAGTGGGAGTGGGGAGGGCGGCCAGTGGAGATGACAGGGGGATTGGATAACTCAGGGAGAAAGTCTGGGGATGCAGAGAGTGAGAAATCTTGGCGAAGAGCCGGAAACCACACGCAGCTTGCGTGATTGTGGTTCTCTCACAGCCTTCTCTGCTTTTCCCTCCTTACTTCCTTCTGCTGCTCTCTGAAGCACCTGCATGCGTTGACCTCAGTGACCTTTGAACTTTCTGCAGACCCTCCAGCTCTGGTGATACTTCATTTCAGTGTGGTCTGGAAGTTGAACAACAGGGATCCATTATTTGTTTCTTGGCGTCACAGCAGCGTGTTAGATGTGCAGTGAATGAGTGAGGACAGTCTTTTAGTCGTGTATCTATTCTCTGTTACTATAAATCAGTGTCACTCGTATGTAGCCAATGTTAAAAACTTTCAAGGTTTTAGACTGCATTATCATTAAATAGAGAGGACAACAAAATATTCTGTTATTACAGGAGAGTTAGCAACACAATTCATGATGAAAAAATGAAATAAACATCCATAGTTCTAAAGATTTCTTAGTGATTTTAAGGTTATATAAACATTTAGTTGCATATGACAGTGTGAAGGACTAGGCATTTATTTCTGCTAATGTTAGTTTTCAAGCTAACTAATGTAGCAAAATCTAATTTTTGCAAATGGTTGTTCACTAGCTTGTTTTTTGCTAATTAATTTATTAGCTAACTTTTCAAAGTTAGCCTACTTGCAAATGAATAATAATATAAGGGATCATGTATTTGTATTTATTTTATCTATCTCTATCTCATATCATTAGCTTTCAAGAATCTAATTGGTTAACTGATGAATGAGATTGAGGTTTGCAAATTACTTTCTCAGCTAACTTTTCAAAGTTGCTGGCAAATGTTATCAGAAGCAAACTGCTATGATAATTAGCCAGCCAGTGTCCATCTGCTGGACTAGCTATTTATTTCTTGCTAATGCTAGCTTGCAAGCTAGCAAAATCGAAATCGTGCAAACACCAGTGACTTGCAGTTTGCAAATTACTTTATCATTAAGTTTTCAAAGTTATTTGAAAATGTTATTACTAACAAAATGCTGGTGCCACTGTCCTTAGCTACAGGTACGAAGAACACATCAAGCGATGGTACAAATAGCCACACAGTCACCGGTTCTACTTTTTATTTGTGAGGTCATGGCAACTGCTTACCTTGCCCGGCTCCTGCATCTCAGTTTCCTGCATTGATTTAGGATCATAACTGGCCTCATAAAAAGTTTGAGAGGGGATGTGAGAGCCAAAATCCAGACCCAGCCAGCAACATTTTAATGGTACAGGTTTATAATGAAACACTCCTTGATCCTCTCTCCCAAAGCGCTGACGTTATCCACTGGACACATGCGCGTATTAAAAGCGCACACTATTTATAAAGTGTGGGACTATCAGCAAAACGAGGCAGCGCAGTGTGTATTTATTTTGTGTGCGTCTGTGTAAGTGTATAGGTTTTATCTGCCTCTGTGTTAGCTTTGTCGTGGTGGTCGGCAAGCGGATAAGTGCTGAACTCTGTTGTGGGAAAGAGCAGATGTTTTGAGGTCACTGCTTCTTGATCCGCTCCCTTGCAAGTGTTGACACTTGTGGGTTAGAGTCGTACTTAATGAGGGAGTCATGATGTGTGGGGGTTTGTGGCCCGTAGGAAACAACGGAACAAGCACCACGGTTGTGCAGATCCCAAATCAACTCCTTTTTTTTCTGTGCACTGCGATGACATTTCTACTTGCCCAGCAGGTAATGGTGCATTCAGTCTGTCTGTGTTGTTCATTCCTTAGTCAGAGCCCATTGCCTCCACCTGCTGCTGCACACACACACACATACACACTAATGATTTCTTCTGATTAAAGTTCAAATATTCCCATGTGTGGCCACTACTAGTATGTTGTGCGTCTGGTCACCAGTCGCACCCGGCAGGCAACATTCTTCCGCCCTGGTCACTAAAGGCATGCTGGTGATGTCATTTCCTGCGTGGGGATGGAGGGGGGGCTGCATTTCCCTTTGTGGTGGCAGAAGACTACAGTATCTCAAACATGACTCAGGTTAGACTTGATCTGATACCACATCCTAGTGTTAACCCTTTGCAGTGACAGTCAGACTCCCCCACTGACTGCACGCAATGTTTTGACCTTATCTTCATCACCTGACTAAAGGAGTGATTTCATTTGTCAGCCACAACTTCTATCACAGCAGGGCTGACAAATAAGGCAAACTTTAACGCATCACAGGAGCTTAAAGGGAACTCCTGCGTATGTGGTTGGTTGAGTAAACATGAAGCACCATCCGTAGCTACTACTGAGGCGACATCCACTGATGGAAGCCTTTCTGTGTGTTATTAGCCTGTCAAGTTGTGTTGTTACTGAGCTGTTGGTGCCATCTGCTGGCAAACAGGTGTAATAGTTAAATATTTCATCCCCTTTTTTTCAGTGTAAAATGTCAAATTATTCACACTATAAAATCCATAGATTTCACATGCTGCAGAGCTGCTTGTAAAAAGAAATTCTAAAACACAAAGACACATAGAAATAGAATGTCATCTATATCGGGGAGCACCTGTGCAGACTTCCTGAGACTTCCTGGATGTTTGACGTTGCAGTAATTGGAAACAAAGGGACGGTGTAGCAGCCGCTTCCTCCTTGGATACTCCTGGATAAAAAAAGCGACACGATAAATTTAGTCCAGTGAAGGTGTTTGTTTGCATTTGTGCAGCTGTTAGAGGAGGTTACTGTGTCCTTGTGTGTAGGTGTGTGTGTGTGTGTTTGTGTTTGTGAGGAAAATGTGTCAGAAAAAAACAAGGTCACAGCAGGTCTTTGGGTGGAAATAACTGCAGCAACGTCTAACCAGCTGCTATGACTGACTGATGATGAGTTCAGTCAACCAGTAGAGAAAGTAAACTATATTTAAACTCCTGTTTCCATCTTCTCAGTTTTTAGCATGTTCATGAACTGTGAGAAAAAGTAGCTGGACATTAATTAAAAAAATATACTTATTCTTGCACTTTTTAAGATTTTAAAGCCACCTTTTCATCATCATTATCATATAATTATTCTAGAGTAAATGGGTACAGTTATAAGCATAATAAAGACATTGTCTTTTAAAACTGACTCTTGAGGCTTAAATTTCTCTTTAAAAGCGCTTCAGAACAGGTAAAGTTGCATAAACAACTGTAAAAAAAGAGTTGATGCAGACAGGATGAGTGATGAGCCATTGAAAGTTGCTTCACCACTGCTGTGTCTCAGTCGGACCACATGGGAGCAGGCTCCTCTTATTCTAACACTGGAGCCTCTTAAAGCCTCTTCTCAGTACCCCTTCCTTTCCTTCCCTCACCTCCTCTGTTTGTGTCTAAGCATTCCTTAAAAACTGCACATGGCCATAGTATTATGATTGGGGGGGGGGGGGGGGACGCAAAATATGATGTCAGTACATGGCCCATGCTACATTTATTTCTTTTGCAAAATGTCATCTTGTGTTCTGTTTTCTAATCCTGTATGTTAACCTCAGCAGCTGCATGCTATGAAATGTGACAGGATGTAGGCAGACTGTGTATATTATATGGACATACTAATTCTGTCTGCATGTCTAAATAATAGATGTATGGACATTGGACCACAGCCATCACAATGCAAGTTGGGGGGATCAGAAAAGGGACATAAAGAGAGGGGGGGGTTAAATGAAAACTCATGGGCAGAAAATAGGAGGGGCGTTTTGTGATTTGAGCACCGGATGGATACGTCGTCCCTCGTTTCATAGAGTTTTTCTGCCACACAGCGGATAGTTTGCATGAGTAATTCGATAGTAAAAACGCACGCTTTGTGAGGTCAACATAGGGTGGCTCATTTATTTGAATTATTTACAGCGTGAGCATCTCTTTAGTAAGTGAAAGGTGTGCGCATTTACGCACAGCGCACTACTTATGCACGCGTAAAAGAGGACTAAAGACGACATGATCCACTTTGCATTTCACAGGCGTGAATTGTCACACTGTCACGTTATAACCCGTAATGTGCTCATTTATTCCTTTTTTGTTTTACTTTCATCATTAAATTGTTTTTTTTTCTCGGATCTTTTGTTACTTTAATGATGATTGGATCACACTGTAGCCTTCATCATTAATGTTATATTATCGATCTTTGAGAAACAAAGGTGTGTTCATAAGTTTTCAGACAGATACACGTGACATTGTGAGCATATGGAACAGCCTACTAGAAAGGACCCATGTCTGACCTCGCAATGATGTAACTTGGAAGGACCAAAAGACAAGCCCAAAATATATTTTAAATATATCAGCATGTTGAGAAGGTTAAATATTATAATTGACTGTAAATCATGAAAGTGTCACGGTTTGGCACAGACAGGATGTAAAAGTTTGTTCCAGGGTGTGTGTGTGTGTGTGTGTGTCCTAATGATGTATCCGTATCTGTCGCCTGGTGCGCTTCGTCTTGATGCGCCACAAACGAGGCGCGCGTCTCCAGGAGGTGCGTAAACGATGCTGAACCATAAATCAGATCGGAATGAACAATGAATGCATATGACTTAAAGATGAATCTGTCTTCGCTCAACTTCTCCGTGTGGAAAACGGAGCAGGTGGTCATTTCTTTGGGCTTTTCTCTGATTTTCCTGCTCGGCACCGTGGGGAACTCTCTGGTACTCGCGGTTTTGTTTCGGAACGGACAGATGAACACCAAAACCACAAACCTGTTCATCTTTAACCTGGGAATAGCGGACTTGTGCTTCATTGTGTTCTGCGTGCCCTTTCAAGCGACCATCTACACTATGGATGAGTGGGTGTTCGGTCCGGTGGTGTGCAAGGTCGTGCACTTCATCATTTTCCTAACCATGTACGCCAGCATCTTCACCCTGACAGCTGTTTCCCTGGACAGGTGAGTCTCAATTCTATAATACTGTGACACAAAACTGAAATTATGAATTTGATTTATTACTATATATTGAAAGATAGCTCTCTGGTGCGCAAGTGAGCACACCAAAAATAACACTTGGTTACATTTTGCCACATTTTACAGTTTTCAACGACACTTTTCAGAAGAATAAATTTAGATAATTTAGAATAAATCTAAAGCTGGTGGTTGGTCGCTCCCAAGATCACCTTCTGTTGCTCTGCTATATAGGGCGGGGGGCATAATGTTGGCATAAACAAATACAATTGAAAACTTACACTGCACTACATCACCTCATTACAGTCATGCCCACTTTGCATCCTTGTATGTTCCCAACACACCCAAGAGCTAGATTTTATGGACAGATCTGTGTGATTAGAATCTTCCTGCTGTAAATGATTTTCCCCCAATGAGAAGAGAATGATAATGTTCAGATTTATTATTTAAAGTGCTTTAAATCTCACAGGTTACAGTCAAGGTTTAGAAGAGAGGGACACTCATTTTTGACATGAACATGTGGAGGTTTTTGAATGTAAATATGCAATAGTTTATTTATTTGTATTTGTACGTGCATTAAAACTCAAATATTTTTCTGAACATCTCAATTCTGTTCTTTCCTTTGCTCTCACAGATATCTAGCCATCTGCTACCCACTCCGCTCCAGAGAGATGAGGACGCCAAAGAACGCCCTCACATCCATCGGCCTGGTTTGGGCACTGGCCCTGCTTTTCTCTGCTCCGTACCTCAGCTACTTCGCTCAGATGGACCTGGATGGCACTGTGGTATGCATTCCTGTCTGGGAGTCCAAACCTCGCATCATAATGGACGTCTGCACCTTCTTCTTAGGCTACCTCATCCCCGTCCTGGTGCTCAGCCTCACCTATGCTCGAACCATCCGATACCTGTGGACCAGCGTGGACCCTGTGAAGGACATGTCCGAGTCAAGGCGCTCCAAAAAGAAAGTCACCAAGTTGATCATTATCGTAGCTGCTCTCTTCTGCCTCTGCTGGCTTCCCCATCACCTGGTCATCCTGTGCATGTGGTTTGGAAGCTTCCCACTTAACCACGCCACCTACGTCCTCCGCATCCTCTCCCACCTGGGGGCTTACACCAACTCCTGCCTCAACCCTATCGTCTACGCTCTTGTCTCTAAGCATTTCCGCAAAGGTTTCAGGAATGTGTTCAGCTGCTTGCAAAAGAGGAAGGAGGTCAACAAGGTGCACGTGGTTCAGGCGGTCAACACAGGTAGCAGCGTGGAGATGTCCAACTAGAGACACAAGTCTCACAGGAAGAGCCAGATAAACAAAACCAGGAAGTGTTTGCGCCATATGACCACCAACAAAACCCCGTGCTGCTGCTGCTGGGCTCATGACATTTTTAACCACTAAAACAGAGCATGCTCATGCATTTCTCAGGTTATTCATAGAGACTGTTTCACATATTGTAGATACATTATTTTGTATTGTCTGACGTTGCTGTAATTATAATGTTTGGTGAGTGCCAAAATGGACTTGTTCAAACAGCTGACATTGCACTGTTTTGTTTGTTGGTAAAATTAACATATGTTGGGATACCACCGAAGAGCTGGAAGAAGTGTCCGGTGAGAGGGAAGTCTCCACTTAGACTGCTGCCCCCGCACCCTGGATAAGCAGTTTGAAGATGGATGGATGGATGGATGGATGGATAGAATGTATTTTACCACTTTTGTGTCCTTTACATTTATGATAAAGTAAACCAGGTAATAGTGCAGGACAGACTGCTAAGGAAGCTCTGAGTCTCCATGAGGGGGTTCGATAGTAAATGTCTGTGGGTGGTGCTAGACTAAAAAACAAATGGAAACTGTCAGAACGTTAGGTAAGCAGACAGATTTTCACTTCTGCATGTCTGAATATGTATGTGTACTGTGTGACTAATTCAGCATCTTGTATAAATATCTCAGACTGTTATGGTAAACAAGCTCCTGAAGGGTTCATCTCACGGATAAGCTGACTTCCAGTGACAACATCAGGCTGAAGGAGGCACACTTTCCCTTCCCAGCCATTATAGCTTCTATAACAAAGGCACCACTGAGAATGCTTTCATGTACAACATCTCCTTCTGGCACCTTCATTGGTGCCTCAACACAGAGTGCACAGAGCAAACAGCATCATAAAGGATCATCCCTCTCAGGGCATATTCATGCTCTTGCAACCCGAGAGGAGATACACAAGCATCACATCAAGGACCACTTAGTTGTTTTTTGCTTTCCCACAGCAATCAAGTATGGATTTTCATATTTTTTTTCATGTTAACTATTTTTTATCCTATTTTAGTGACATGTAAGTCTACCTGTGTTTTTATTTATTAGCTTAATATTGTTTTTGCACTAAATTACTGGCTAGTGGTCATGTGAAACATGATGTCCTTTTGATGTGCTGCATAAAAATGACAAATAAAAGAATTTCAATCTCTATTGCCTCTGCCATTGTCAATCGTATGTCAATGTACGGAAATAAAGATGTTGATCTTTGTACATCTTTCTGTTGGGTGGAATTGCATCATGATGCTATCTAGTTGTACGAGGTTTAGTACACTGTAAACAAGTTTACAGCCTGTTGATGGCCAGGTGGGGCTGATGGCAGGTGTATATAGATTATTAATGCAATAGGTTAAACATTTAAAGGGACAAAAATTTATTTTGCCCCAAAAAGGGGTAAAATAAATGCTGCAGTACACTCCTGTTTCAACAATGTCTCCCACTGATGAACATCTTTAGATGTCCTCTCATTATATGCTACCTCTTAGAGTGCACATCTGAGCGGCATTGGAGTGTTTCTCTTATAAGAAACCCTTAAGTGCTTATTAGAATGCATACGATCTCAAGCTTCCAGCGCTCATGATGTGCTCACTCCCTGACATCTACCTAAAGTGAGTGAAAATCAATGTTCAGCTCATCAGTGCCGTGCTGTAGTGTAAAATGCTGTCAAAAAGCAAATCAGAACTTGGGTTGAGATTAAGGGTTTATTATCTGAGATGCTACAACGAAGCAGCCAAATTACATAAATACATCATATTCACGTCTTTGTACAAAACATTTTGTTTGATGCAATGCGGGTGAAGGCAGTGAGGAGGTGAAGGAAGAGGAGTCCAATCAAAGTGTAAGCTTAGGCAGACGTGTCGAACAGCTTTTCAATCATCTCCTCCACTTCCTCTGGTCGATACTTGTGATACTTCTCAGGGTTTTTGGTAAAGGAAATGTTGGCACATCTGGAAGAATATCAAAAAGGTTTTAGCACATCTATAAGTGTATATTTCTGACATACATTGTCCATTATGTCCACATTTTACATGTGTATCTTTGACTGGTCTCACCGCTGCAGGAAGGCTCTGTAAGCATCAGACACCACTTTCTTCTGAACCCGCCGGATGGAGTCCCGCTGCTCTTTGTCTGGGATGGCCCAACCTTTCTGGATCTTACACAGCTCCTCCAGACCATCATTAAAGCCCTGAGGAGAGGGATGAAGGTGAGTGTGGCTCCTCATATCACATTCAGTAAATTTGATTTTAAGTCCAGCCTCACCTTGAATTTATCTTTAATCACTTGTCGCTCTTTATCTTTCAGCTGGAGGAAAATGAGATTCAGTTACAGAAACAACCATATGGAAGAGGTATGTAAACACTGGGTTTTTGTTTTGCTAATAACTAATGTCTTTTAAAAAAAATAGAAACTCCTCAGAGTTCACACACTTCCATCTAATTTCTACTAATCACTAAAGTGAAGGTCAATCTCTGTGAGGTTTTGGTTGCCGTTGGAAACGATCTGAATAAGAGATTCATCTTGTGAAATATCACACAGAGACACTGAAGCTGACACTTTGGTGAGGTATATTTCCTGACCTTGGTGCCGGCTTGAAAGACGGGCATGTTCCGGTCTGTCAGGTGCTCTGTGACTTTCAACCAGCTGCAGGAGAAAGACGCACATCGCATCAAAATTGAAGACATAAAGCCCGAGTTTGACATTGTATTCGTTTACCTGCGCTGGTACATCTCAATCTGCTGCTCTATCAGCTCTTTGTATGAGCTCTCCGCTTTCTTCTGCGTCACCGTCACCAGCTGGATCAGCTCAGATCTGTGGGAGATGAGAGGTTCAGGTGAAGCACGGATTTTACAGTTTTCTCGTAACAAAAAGAGAAAATGCTGCTCACTTTTCTAGTGACTTCAGGATGTAGTTGTAGTTGTTGTGCAGGAAAATGGCGCTCAGAGCTGAATCCTCATAAACTTTGGATTTACTGAGGAGGTTCAGCTGCAAGTTCCCCAACACCTTACCTGAAAAAACACAGACTTACCATCAGTGTCTATGTGAAAAGTACATATCTGGTGCTGTACAGCTTCAGAACTTACATATGTAGGTACTGAGAAGTCGCTTGTTGAAGTCAGAGGTGTAGCTGCTCGCTGATGAGCTTGTCTCTGGAAACAAAACAAACTGTTAACACCAAGGGATTCTGCTACAATAACTTCAAATCATTGTACATCATAGCTGAGCCATCAAATTAGCTTAGGTTTTTAACTTTACAAAGAGAAAACAATCAGAGGGGGCCTAAACACAGTCTTTGGCTTACCTCGGGGGTCTAAAGGTATATTGTAAGTGTCCCCCAGTACTAAAAGGGCCAAGGCAAGGCAGAAGAGAAGAGAAAGAGAAAGAGGCACAAGTGCAAAAAGGTTAGAGAAGATTAGTAATAGCAGAGCAAGCAAACAGTCATCAGCCAGGCAGCGAAGATGATCGCAGAGGTGAAAAAGGGAAGCAAAACGTGGAAATCCACAGTCAAACAAGTCAGAAATCCTGTTTATACACAGATGCTGGTTCTGAACACATGCTGGAAGCTCCCTGTCACAGGATAGAAAAAGCTGCACAGAGGGAAATGCAGGGCTAAAGGTGCAAACACATCAGAGAAAATGTGACATACAAACAGATTTATGGGAAGGAAGTCTGACCAATAAGATCTGGATCATTTTCTATTCATCTGTTATTCTCATTTGGATGCATGATGCACAAATATGCTGCTGTGGGACACTTTTTTTGCTTTACTGCTTCTGAATAGGGATGCAACAGTCTGATATTAAAGTCAGACAATGGGGATGATGTATTCCATGTTTGCAACATGGGCTACGTCATGCACGAGCAGCATGCAGGTAACCTTGAAACACAACATAGAGAAAGCCAATTTCATGCCAACAAGTTCAATATTTGCAAAGGAAATGGTATTGGGTATCAGCCAAAATGCAAATAAAGGTATTGTTACACTAGTCAGATCGGTTCTATCAATTCTGTATGTTAGTGCAGGTTTTTCATTGTGCACATTTAGATGTGCCTATGCTACCTTTGTTTATAGTTTGTGAACAAACAAAGGTAAAATCAAAAAATCTTGGCTTTATTATTCACAGTCTCCATGTGAAAGGGGCAAAAGAAACAAGTTTAACCTTGTGCCACAATCGCTATACTTAATAAAGTGAGTACAGTGCACTTGTTCATCCATTCCTTCATTAAAATATTCTACTCATGACCCTGGAACCTCCCTTTAGACCACAGACATTTGAGAGGTACCACAGCACCTAGCGGAGCAGCAGGAGGGCTATGCTTACAGGAGCTAACTGCCTGTGGTGTTGCGACTGTACCTTGTGAGGCCAGCATGGCTCCGGCTGTCTCGTGGAAGTCCAGCAGCTGCTGCAAGAACAGGATAGCCTGCAGATGAGAGGACAGAGGTCAAGGTAAGCAGCAGCTTGGCTTATTCATTAAACAAAGGCGCTCCATTCTGCGCTGTTAGCCGTTTCCAAGGAGACCACCTGGAGACGGACAAACAGCACAGTCCTTCTGGAAAGATGTTGAGTTTGAAGTGAAGAGAGAGCAAATAAATCCACGGCTGTTACACAACGCGGAGCTAACGGAGTGTTCACTTACATTACTGGTCAGTTCATGGACTGTTCCATCCTTGGGCATGTTGTACTCTTTATCAGGATCATTCTGAGGTGAGACAAGAGAAAGCTCAGTGAGTAATGACTGATGGATTGATCAGTGATTTGTAATTAAAATGAGAGTTCTGTGCCTTGATGCTGTCCGCAAACTCCTCCAGAGCTTTGGCTCCTATCGTTTCCATGGAAGTGATGAGTGTGGGCAGCTTGTTCTTGGTGCTCGCTGCGGTTCCCTTCATAATAAACACATACACAGTAAAATCAAGCAGTGTGTTCTCACTGTTCAAAAGAAGAAAATGAACGTCTCCAACCTGCAGCGTGGAGTCGAACTCAGACTTGTTCATTTTCAGGTGTCTGAGAATGGGGAAGATGGTGAGGACGGCTGAGTAGTCATGGCGCATTATGGCCCTGCGAGCTGCTGACACAATATTGTCTCCCTCCAGCATCAGGTTGTCTAGCGCCTCCTGTGGACGAACGACAGAATGAGGAACTGGTCTGGTGAGCCAACCAAACCTCATATGATTATATATATCAATAGTTTGTTTCTTTGACCTGGATGAGGGAGTCAAAGGTCTTCTTCTGGTGGTGCTCAGGGATGATTTCCGTCAGCAGGGTGTACTCGCTCTGAGCCAGCTTAACAAAGGCACTGATACAATGGATGTAGGAGTCGATCTCGATGTCCAGGACGTCATCCTTTCCTGGGAAGTAAACAATAGATCCAGTCAGCCAATTAGCAATAACATCTAAATGGTGCAGCTGTGATCAGATTAAGGATTTAATGTTTTTTTGTCAACATGGTGAGACTGTTGTGATTGGTAATGTGCTAAAGCTGCAGCAGGTGTGACTTAAAAAAACACCCCTGAGTCTGTTTTCCTTCCTTTTCCCCAGATGTTCCCCTCACTCACCTGCAGCGGCACCGTGCTTCTCGGTCAGTGCGTCAGAGTGGTGTTTGACCCGCAGGTCGTGATCGTAACCTGGTGGGTGGGGTGGGGCAGCGAGGGAAGACAGGACTAGTCAAACCACTGGGGTCATGACTAGACCATAAGGGCTGGACAAACCTGAACCTGGAGCAGCTGTACTGACCACCACCACCACCACCAGCACCAGCACCAGAAAGGGGGTACAAGGGAAGGAAGCACCACCAAAGTCAAGTGACAGGAGGGGCAGGGCTGAAACTACCCAGAGGGCTTTGTCTTGTGCATCAACTGATTACTAAATCAGTGAATATGTTAAAACTATGTGAGAAAAAAGCAATAAGAGGAAGGTCAAAACAGCTTTTCATAGCTCTACAATGTTCCAGAACAGCTGGTTGATTCTGGAGATTTATTCAGTGATGAAAAATGTTCTTAGATGGATGTCATAAGTGTATATTTTTTTCCACATTTATCAGATATAATATATTGGTTATTTATTAAGCATCTAAAAGCTGTTGTGACTGAGGAGAGATTCTGTGTGTCCTAAAAAGGCTGAACACTGTCAGCTAGGAGCGAGAAAGAGCGAAGACAAGACTGAGGTGCTTTACCTTCCAAAGGAGTGAGGTTAGAGCCCCCCTTTTTCCCATCCAGCCCATGCTGTGAGTACTGTTTCAGAAGGTTCTGAGCCTTGCGAATGGTCCCTGGTCCCATAAACACAGAGACAGAGTCCAGGAGAAGAAGAGGAGGAGGGGGTGGGGACAGACAGCCAAGAAACAGAAGAAGAAAAAGAAGAGAGCTAGGAAGTGAGTGATGAAACACAGACACCACATCCCTCCACCACCGAGGCAGCCAGCAGAGCTTTGTATGTGGGGGGGGGGGGGGGGGGGGGGGGGGGACCACAGCCCAGCACCACAGCTATACAACGGGACAACTAGGGTGACAGACAAACTACAGCGCTACAGGGCACATGTGCTTAAAAGCACAGTGCCTGGATCATGTAAGAGAATAAACAGGTTAGGTCAGTCATAAACAGCCATCAAAATTAATACAATTAACAGTCATATCCATTATTATTATTACTACTACTAATAAACAGTGGATTAATATTCACAGCATTAAAACGCTTGGCTTGTTAGTCAGTCAGTGAGCATTAGCACGCATACATATCATTTAAATGGCTAGCATGTTAGCAAACACATGCAGCAAACACAGAGCGACAATATGATACAATTAGATCTGCACTTTTGTCCAACAAAAATTAGTGATCACATCATAAATATAATGAGTTGAGTCATCTGTCACTTTACTTTCTACAGCTTATCCGCTCCTAAAGCACTCATGGTTGTATAGTTTTGTTTTTTCTTTCTTTTTTTTTTGATCGCTGTGATTGTACGTTTGACTCATTTCAATGTAAAGCGCTTTCCTAATTCAAACACTGACTGTTTATCAGCTACAAACGCCTCTAATCCACAGTACACACACACATATATATATATATATATATATATATATATATATATATATATATATATATATATATATATATGTTAATAGTATCAATGGTTAATGGATGCATGCATAAACATGCAGGCCGTTTGAAAATGGGAAGGGCCAGCCTGCATGTATCACGTAAATAAAAGCACAAAATGGATAACAACAGGCACATTATGTCTTCTGTGGTCAACTTTAGGTTACTGATGACTTAAGAATCAGCACCTTGCTGCTGTTGTTTGGGGTCCTGCAGAGGAAAGCTACCGCACAGGCACACCGTGCTCACTTCACTATAATTACAGCACAAATCATATTTAATGTATTTGTATTAATCATCCGGCTTTCGTCCTGAATCTTTCTTACAGCTTGTCTTCAAGTACACAGAGGTCCAGTTTTGGTCCTGCACCTTAATTCACTTAAGTATGGTACAAATTTGAAGTTAATAATATTAATAATGTAAAAATAGAGCCTGCTTCCTGCAGCACGCACCACCATGAACCTGGAGGCTTCGCTTCTACACTGAAACCATCTCTGCAGATAAACATTATAGTGCTACAGAAAAAAAAACTGACGCTGTAAATTGTGGCATCCGATGGACACAAGCAAGCACAGTGAAGCTCTCTGTTTACCTGGGATGTAGACTGTCATCACAACAGAGGGATTATGAAAGAGGAAAGGATGGTTAGAGCAGACTGTAAAAACCACAGGGACACTGTGTGGAGTGGTTCAGTGAGGAGAATCGTTAACAGAGGTCAGGATAATGGGGCTGGATGGTAATGTAGTCATCATTGTTATTATGCTGTTTGTTAGATCTATAAAAGAGGGCTCATATAGCAGGGTAGGATTATTGACAAAAGAGGAGCAATAATAGGATCTGTGGCTGACCTGGTCGCTTAGGAGCCTTTTTAGTAGGCGTGTCCTTGCGTTTGGTTTGGACAGCAGGTGAGTAGAGGATCCCCGAGGAAGCACTGTTCTTACGAAAATGATCCTTCAGGCCTTTGATGGAGCGATCCAGCTGGCTGGATCTGATCTGGAAGTAGACATTCATGAAATCTGCCAGGAGAGAGGTGATCAAAAGGTTACTGTAGGATTTTACTTTTTAACCATAACCATCTAAAGAGTTTGGACACCACAAATTCACAGACAGACAGACTGTGTACAAATGGAGAAAATTCAAGTCCACTGTTACCTCCACAGGAGTGATCTATCAACAAAGATCACTCCAAAAACCAGTCATGTAACAGGCTGCAAGGTTACAAAGGAACACAGAGTAACCTGTAAGCAGCTAAAGGCCTCTCTCTCTCTCTCATTGGCTGATGTTAATATTGATGAATCCACCATCAGGAGAACACTGAACAACCATGGTGTGCATGTCAGAGCTGCAAGGAGAAAGTCATTGCTGTCGGTCTGCAGTTTGATAAAGATCATGTGGACAAACCAGAGGGCTGCTGGGAAAATATTTAGTGGACAGATAAGACCAGAATAGAATCATTTGTCTTAAATGAGAAGCTTAATGTTGGGAGAAGGAATGACCTGCATTCCAGTATATATACCACATGTTAAGCATGGTGGAGGTAGTATCATTGAATTGCAAATTTGACAAGGAAATGTCAGACATCTGTCTGTGAGCTCAACAACGTGCAGCAAGACAACAACAAACACACAAGTCCTTTTACAGAAGAATGTTTAAAGTTCATGTTCTGAAATGATCAAGTCAAAGTTCTTGTGAAGAAACCATCAACATGGAATTTGGTGGATCAACATTGAATACTAATCAGACACAAACAACAGTTTAACCACAGCCATACCTTGGTTCCGTCCATACTCCACTAACCAGCCGGCGATGCAGATGATGTCCTGGAGCACAGCCTCGGGCAAGTGTTCAAGAACTACCTCCTCTTGGACCTCTAGCTCCTCGTCCACAGTGATGGCATCCAGGATGAGGATTGGGGGGACAGGTTTACTGTAGCGGGTCAAGAGGCTGCGGAACTCAGCCTCCAGCAGCTCTTTCCCCTTATCAAACCGTGCTTTCTGTTAGAAAAAAACAGCTTTGTGTGAAAAGCTTCAAAAGTAAACAGCACTGAAAATACATTTTCTTGGGAAAGTGCAATCACATCAACATTCTGCGAGTGTGTACAGACGTGGTGAAGTTGTGTGATACTGTACCACTGTGTTGAGTTCAGGACTATCCGGGTTGTTGTCTTGAAAGTATTCTACAGCTTTTTGTATCTTTGCAATGCAAGCAAGATACTCATCCAGTCTGCCTGTAGGCCTGCAACAACAAATACAACACAGTACATAAAACTACTTCAAATTCATTTTAAAGATAAAGATAGAGGTTGTCCTGACCCCTCTCTGATGATCCTGTCTGTGTCTTTGGCCACGTGGTAGTAGCTGATGACATGATCCATGCAGGACAGGGTTTTGTCCACGTTCTCCTGCAGTCGCTGCAGGTTCTCCGTCTGCTTGTGGACCGGGATAATGGAGTTCTCCAGCTGCATCAGGCGGCTCTCGAACGAAGACAAGATGGAGACCTTACAAGATGAGAGATGACACATTTTTATATATAATTTTTACGTTTTTTAACCACAGAATAGGCAAAAGATGTCATTCTGTAGCAATTTTTGTGCAAAAAAATATCATGAATCATATGAAAATCAACACTTGATAGAGTATAAATAAAAGGACTGGACTAAATGATTTTGGGACTTCGTTTATGTGTTGAGTCCTGTCCATCATACCATGCCCTTGGTCAGCTGATCACTCTTTTCCAGGTTCTCTCGGATGAATGACAGCGTCTCCTGTTCCTGTAACATGAACGAAGGGAACTCAAATATTGCGGTTTTTTTTCAGCAGATATCATTTTGAATGTTATTCTAAATATGTGACTTCTCGTTGGGATTCTTTCTTCCTCTTAGCCATGTCTGACCTGCTTCAGTTTCTCCTCTATCTCCCGCTTCCTGGCAGACGCGTCCTCGTTGGGAATCATCCTGGAGGTAATTCCCATCACAGGCTGGTGTCCAGCGGAAAAATATATCAACAAATCACCGGTTTATATCATGTAAACAACAGCAACGCCACAAAGCTACTGCTAAGGATAGCTATCTGCATCGATATTATGCTAGGCAAGTTTGCGAAGGACTTCCTGTTACAATTTCAACATAAAATACCGCAGGACACGTTTGTCCTTAAAACGCACGTGTAACTTACAAAGTCTATATTTAGTATAATTATTTAGAATACGTGCTTCAGGGTGTTGTGTGTGTGTCAGACAATTTTGTATTTATTCTCTGCGGGGGAAATGATTGGCTTTAAATTTGAAGGTAACTTGATCACACTTCTGGTCAGGCGTATCCGTCTTTTCCGCATCCGCTTTGTGACCCTCCTGTGAGTGCTTGAAACAACATTGACGCCATGTTTGTTGTAGTTTAAATATCATTTTTTAAAATTTGATTTTAATGTGTGTAAAAACAACAAAAACTATTGAAGAAAAACGCTAGCAAACATTGCATGTAATGACGTCAACTAACCACCGGATGTCACTGTGGGTAAGGATGGTCCTCTGACACCCGAGGCTTCGACACATGCGCGGTAGCTCATAAAGTTTCGAACCACTGTGCCGAGGCTTGCTTCGGTCACGTGACTAGTGACGTTTGAACCACTTCAGTGACGTTTGAAGCAGTTGAGTGCTTCGAACCATGTGATTGGTTCGGTTTGTCATGTGAATCACCAATGAACCCCAAAACAGACTTTCCTATGCATTTCAAGTATTCTTAACACAACATATGTGATTATAATTATTATTTTATATTATCAGTAATTATCCATGTCAAATCCCATAGCAGTGCAACTGAAATGTGATATTATTTCTAGGTCCGTCATAGTCACACTTACAGTCAAACGTAAGTGCCTGCTTTAGGAAAAATCATGTGACTTACGTCATATGAAACACTTCACTCCTTTACACAGGATCGAAACCCTGTCATTAGGTTTGTGTTACTTACTGCAATTAAACATTTAAACAATATATTAGTATAATGGTAATAACATCTTTCTTTAATATATGTACTGTATTGTGTTAGCTTGAAACCAGTGAAACCTGTAGTGGAACGAGACTGTGCATGGGCAGTCAAATCCCAAAGATCCATGAACCAATAACACACACCGCAGTTCAGTTTATTCACCACTAGATGTCCTACTCGAGCTAGCAGGTGTCGAGGCTTCAACAAAGCCTCGAAAACCCATCACTAACTGTGGGGCTCAGCCTTAATATATATATATATATATATATATATATATATATATATATATATATATATATATATATATATATATTAATATATATATATATATATATACTTTTTACTTTATACAATTTTAACATTTCTCCACAAACATTTTCCTGCCTTTAAAATAATAATTTCTCAGGCAAACTACTCATTTACAGAAATAAAAACAGCACACTTCTCGGAAAAGATGTTAGAAAATGTATTTGCACAAAAAGAGGTTTCACACAATTTCTTAACTTACATATTTACAGGTTTTCTAGAATACCAACACAGCCCATAATACAAACAAAGAAATGTTTGTACCCCTTTAAATCATTTTATAAAGTCATCTGTGTAAATAATGAGTAAATAAGATATCTGGCCAGCTTTAAGATAACTACAATCATTTCACCCTTTTTTCAGTCATGCATTTTAGCTAAAGCATCAGTTGAAGTTTGTAGGTTTATTGTTGGACTTAAGTTATTGAAAACCTCTGATGTCTGGGTGGAAGATACAATAACTCTGTCTATTAAGTCACATTAATACATTACAATAATATGAAAAAAAAATAATGAAGAAATTTAAATCTTGTCAGCTTGTGTTTGAAAAAGATTTTCTGTCCATGTGTCCACTTGGTAAAATTATAATATATTATAGCATTAAGAATAATGCAGACATGTTCCAATCACAGAGCTGTGACCTACGATTCCTCTTCTTTAGACATTGCCTGCGGATGAAAACAAAAAATGTCAAAGACAAACAAATTTGTAGCGCTCTTCATTGTGGTTTAACCAAAAAAAAAATCAGCTAACCTGTTTGAGGAACTGTCGTCCAAAATAGTTAGTAGCCATGTTCTTTAAGCTGGTTTTTCCTCCCACTTTACATCTCACGTATCCGTAGAGGTTGGCCCCTTGTAACACCACACCCATGATCACTATAGGCTGACAGAAAAAGCAACAATGTGTGAAGATATACTATGTGAATGTAAAAAAGATGCTACTGTTTCAGAAGAGTATATTATTGGTCTGCATCAAGCATAAAAAACTAGGGTAAGAACTGTCTAATGCATTGTTTCATTTATTTTTATAAAGGACAGTAGTGAAGCATTGTTTTCTAGGAAAAAAATGGGATCTGAAAAACTCTAAATAAATACAACTATTTGGAAATTAAATTTACAACTTACCAGCCATTTAATCTTGAATGAAAATAGGGTGCTAAACGCAAAGATGACCCACAAGACCGGACAAACAATCAGTCCAAGCCAGAAGATTTTGGACTCTGAATCTGTCACTTGCTGCTTCCCAGTACCCTGAAGAAAACAGAAAATGTTCACACTTAGGACATCTGTGGATATCATAAGGCCTGTAAGGAAGTACATTTATCAGTTCTTTACAGAGCAAGCTGTCAGTGTCATGTGAGGATGAAGACCAGACTGTCAGCCGGAGCAATTACTCCCAACAAAAAAGGGGAAAAAAGCAACATGGAACATGCTTCCTCTACCTTCCTTGACTCAAACACCCAGTGGCTTCGTCCATCATCATCCACCTGGTTCCACCATCGCAGACCAACCATCAACCGCCCAGTGATGTTCTGTAAAAGGAGATAAGGACATTCTGGTCCAAAAATATATCCAAGGAAATAAGATATACAGCCTTGGAAAAGAGACCACAACGAAGAATTCCTACTAAACAACAATAAAAGGATGTACCTTTACTGTCCAGAAGTCACATGACAGCAGAAGGATTATTGAAACCATGCAGGCGATGAAGCTTCTGCTTAAAACCTCACAGAGCAGGTACACGACGATCGCAGAGACTCTGAAGAACAGGTGGAAGAAGGATGCCACTGGATGCCTGGAGACAAAGTTTGAACAAATTTAACAAGTATCAAACTTTCAAGAATATGGAACATGCAAACATTTGGTATTTTTGACAGAAAGATATTTAAACAAATTGATTAAAACATTCATCAGCATGCACAGAAACAGAAAGATTTAATCGGCTGTCTGCAAACTTACTTGATTTTTGTCTTGTTTGACCTTTTCCCTGCATCCTCCTCGGCATCAAACAGAGACACGTCTTCATCATTGTTATCCTGAGAGATCAATAAAGAAGAAGCTTAACCTCGGGAGACTTTAACTAGGTCAATGAAAATCCCCGTGAGCCTACATACAAACTGAATACTGGTCATGGCCACAATACAAAGATAATACTGTTAAATGTTAAATCTGCATAACTTGCAATTTCTGCAAAACAGTATTTAATCCAGAAGTGCTTTTGCATTTACAAACCCTTACGTCCCGTTATTTAACCCCTATAACCAGATAACAAGCAATGTAGAGCACACTGCTACAGTTATTTATCTTTTATTTACATTCGTAATTATGTGGTGTATACAGTATATCAGCGCTCTAGCGTGGATGCTAACTTTAGCCAAAACACAACAGCTGTTAGCTAACGTAAGCAGCTGTCGGCGATAGTTTAAGCACACGTATATATAAGAAGAAGAAAACACTCTTCTGTTTGAATATAGAAAATACTTTACTTTAATACCTATGTGGATTTGGGTACGTTAAGTTAGACCTAAGTTACTGTTAGCGGTGCAAAAATGTAAAACAGATCCTTAAGCTACCATGCTAACTCGCTAGCAACAATTGCACGTCAGTTCTCAGCTGGTGAATATATCTTCCTCATAAAACAATACAGTCAGCTGTGAGATACTTGGATAGCCGTACGTTTTCCGTTGACAAATCATCTAATAAAAAGGTTAAGGATTCAAATTTGTCACTTACTCCGGCTAACATGTTGAATTGTAGAAGGCTCTTCCTGGTTACATGCTCAGTTCCACGTCACTGTGTACGTCGGTCAGCTGACCGACGCCAACACTTCATTGGAACACATGCAAATACGATGAAGGAAAAATGTTATTAGTATGATTGAATCAAACTCTTGTTATTCACCCTCTTTCTTCTTCTTCTTCTTCTTCTTCTTCTTCTTCTTCTTCTTCTTCTTCTTCTTCTTTTTTATTCTTCCGTAAGTTTTTTGGCGCAGCATATCTTCAGCATACATTGACCGATTTCAGCCATTCTACTATCAAAATGTTCATCTCACAGATCATGATCATCTCACATCTCACATCTCCTCCTACTAATTTCAAGCTACAGACTCCATTTTAGTCTTAAAACACTCATTAGATGCTGCATTATCAAACTTGTATTCAGAATGTTCTAATTCCAAATCATTTATGCACGCTAGGCTCTCAAATTGGATTGGAGTGGATTTTGAGGTCTCCTCTGCTATTACCATGGTGACAGGCTGACACACAGAGGCATACAAAGCTCTGAATTGCTCTGATTCTCTTTAGAGCAATCCTTTACATCAGCATTTAAAGCAATGCTTCAGCTGCTGCAATCAAACTTGCATTTTCTTCAGGAAATGCCCTTTTCTAGTTATTTCTAATATCAAGGTAGGAACGTAACATTGTCAATCTGTTTATGTAGAGTTAGACTTATTTAAGAGAAGTATATCAACAATCAATTCATATTATCTCAGATGCACTTTAAACTTTTTTAAGCTACATTAACTGTATTTATATGTGTGTGTATAAAATACTTTTTACTACATATATTGTATGTATTGTAACTTCCTCTGATATATGCCAAGTAAAGTAAGTAAGTAAATCCTAATCTTAATATTTAGAATGTACAGCTTTGTTTCATTTTTTGACACTTTTTATTAAATGCAGTATGCTTAGACAAATATAACCTATATACAATGGTTGTTTTGTGCTGTTTACACTGAAGGAAATCCGACATGCTCTGGTCTCTGACACTAATCTGATCAAGTTTGACAGGTGACCTAGACATAGTGCTGAATCTGAAAAATGTCACATTCTTTTAAAGGTTTTAAACCCTTTTGATTGTTGATTGATTGGGCAGTTTTTAGTCCTGATAACAATGACATCTTGTATATCAATATTTTGCAATTAACCAAATGGACTTGTGACAAATGCACAGTGGCATGGTGTATTTATGAACCCTATTGTTTTGTGCAGTGAAATGCAAATGCTGACATTTTGTTTTTCTTATTTTTTGTACAGAAAATATAGAACATTTCTGGTAACAGTATATTTCCAGAATTATAAGAGTATAAATATGATGCTATGCTATAAATAGATCATTTGTTGTACAAAAAATACTCTGCTGTAAACAAGTTTCAACAGATGGGCTTTTCCTTTTTATTTTTCAGAAAATGAGTCTGTTGAGAGATGGTACAGTTCTGTCATGAAAAGATCCAGGAAGAGCTGACTGTTTATGAAACAACAGCCCCATTCACAGGTGAGTTGGGAGGTGAGGGGCTTTTCAGTGGTAAAGGCTCGCCAGGTGTCACCAAGGCGACAATATTCTCCTTCTTGGACAGCCAGAATGCTGGGTACAGAGGCTCCAGGAGCTCTGCTGTGTACTGGTGGATGAGCGTCATAGTGTCCTTCACTCCATAGAAAGCCAGCAGACCTCTCGTATAGTCTACATAAACCCCGATACGAGTATATTTCTCAATGCTCAGAGGTGTTTCCACGTCACTGTGCCAGGCGGAGAAGGTGCGACCGTTCCACTGGAGGCACCAGGAGAAGTTGTTTCCCGTGATGCAACTGTTGCTCTCGTTGCCTTTGCGGTCAATGCCCTTGTAGGTCAGACCGATGTACGTTCCTTCGCCGCTGATGTCCACCTCGAAGTAGTGGCGGCCCAGGTAGAAGCTGTCTGCGGCCAGGACTTGACGCCAGTTCTCAAAGCGCTCAGGTACATTAGGATAAGGATGCTGCCAGGGAGTAGTGTTAGTCACCTTCTTGTTTTCCTCTGTCAGCCGGAGGAACTTGTGAGCTGTGTTGGCGTCGAGCGTCACTTGGGCGGCGTCTGGAGAGAAAAATATTTACAATGTTAATGAGAGTGCAGTCAGGAGAGCAAATAGCACTGACTAGACTAAGGGAGGAACAAGGTCCATGTTTCAAGGTCCTAGAACAACAGGTGGAACAAGGTCAGTTAATCAATCCTGTATGGAGGCATTCACATTATTGAAATAATCTAATAATAATGCTAATAGACTTGGACTGCCCACCAAGGTTTGATCTATGTTTAGAACCTTACAAAACAAAGCTTAGAAGGCTGCCCAGTTACTACTCTGTTCTTATTGGATCTCCTTCATTGCCATTCACTGCCATTAACGTGGTGACAGTGGGTTGTTAACTGAGTTTCAAACTTGGTCTTGTGGCAGTTTAGCCAACCATTAACCAACTAAAAGGACTTTAGTCTCACTGTGGATCCACCTTAAGAGGTCTTAAGCACAAATATCTTCGACGTAACATGACCTGAATGGGAGTCTTCACAGACACACTTACACTTGAGGAAATCATTCCGTGTCACTGGATCCGGTATGGCCATGTACTGCTTTGCTGCAACTATCGCATGGACTGTTGTCTTTATTCCCAATTTGTCTGTAAGAAAAAAAAATCATTAGACTTAAAATGCCCCCACGTCAATGAAAACAAGTCTTTCCGGTCTGTAGGTGTATGACACATAAAACACTAAAACCTGACTCATGAAGCACACATGTAGCTCTCACGCAAGCAATGAGGCATATTTAGCCTGAAAATTCCTCACATGTGTGAACACGCCTGGACAGAACTATGTGATGCCTGCATCTTTTTCTTCTTACCGTTTTTACAGGTTTCCTTGACTTTCTCTATGTATGAAGACACCAGCATCGCACAGAGCTCCTGCGTGGAGTCAACAATCACACGGCTGAATGAGTTCAGGCGGTCCATCAAGCCAATGTAGACCCCAGGAAGAGAAATATCAGTGGCTTCTTTCTTCCACACTGAATACTCCTATAGAACAAACAGTGTGCAGCAATGAGACAGCGGGGGAGGAGGTGAGGGAGGATAATTGTAAACATCGCAAATACCATCAGTTAGAGCTCATCCTCTGTCTTTACCAACACAAATGAGCTGTTATGCTGGAGTGTACCTGCAGGAAGTCCACATCGTTTTTGTTCCTGGAGAGCTTCTCCATCTGCGCCTGAGCCTTCTTCAGCTCCGTACACCTCTGCTCCAGGTGGACCCGGATGCTCTCAGCCTGCCTCAGCGCCTGCTTCTCCTCCACCTCCAGGATCTCAGTAACCTCCCGCTTGGCCCGCTCCACCACCGCCTGCAGCTCCTCAAACTGGCTCTCAATCACAGTTCGTACCTCTGTCACAGAATGCTGCAAAACACTGCTTTTAGTTTCACATTATAACATGTGGGCCGAGCTGTCTGACTGTGGGGAGTAATGAGCATGAAAAGCTGGGAGATAACTGCAGTCTCATGACGGCGACCTGAGGACCTGAGCGAAACCTGTCTGGTGTGAGCGTCACTGAAACCTCTGGGATTATGGGCCAAAATTATCTACAAACCATTGTGACATCAGTATGACACATATTGCTCATGTGTTGTGTTTACCTCAATAGAGACGGTGTTGTCTTGGAGTTTGCTGATGGCGTTCCCTGCTGCTGACACCGTCTTCACCATGTCGGTCTGCTTCTGCCTCAGTTCCCCCTGCAGAACAGAACAGAAGGAGACTTCAGCTTGTAACTTCACACACATACAATCCTCATTGTCACACTGAAAATATGCAACAGGCTCACAGTATGTAGCGTAAAAATATTTAGCACATGTAAACACTGAAGACGTTTTTTTCAGGATAACACTGTTATCTTGTTTCTCAGTTTCCTGTTCTCTGGAAGGGGCCAACATCCCATTCTCTCATATCTTTGTTTTTCAAAGCTCTGGCTTCTTTTCAGTCTGAATTCCTCTGGCAGGTCCAGACTACTCACAGCTGCTAAACACTGAGATCCATTTTTTTATGAAGTTTACACCCTGAGGGGAGAACTACAAGCTTGTTCAAAGAGATCAACCTAAAGTATTTAGAGAAAATCCCAAACGTTTGTCCTGCCAACATGGACCTACAAAATGTTACACAAAAGTGTGCGCATTTTGTAACATAACAGGTGTCGCCTGAAAGATGCAGCTCTCCACAGGAATATGCACTGGAAATGTTTGAACTTGACAGAAACCTGATTCCACAAGTGATTCCTGATTGGATCAAGTCTACAGAGCTGAGAGCAACTGTGACACTGATACATGTGTGTCATCTCTTCACTGTGGTCCAAGTTGGGTGTGATTCAGACGATCATTTCAGTCCACTCACACTGTTATTCCTTTGATGTCAAAAGCTTTTATTTACTCAAGATCAGTGTGAGACCTTTGCCACAGTAAAGCTCTGTGTCAGATAACACAACCACACATTTATTTAAGTTAGGAAGAAAATATACAAAAGACTTGCCTCAATCTTTCTGCGGGCCTCCACCACAGGCAATGTATTGTGACCCCGGTGCTCCTCATTCACACAGTCCTGACAGATACAGCAGGAATCGGCACAGCAGAACAGCTCCAGGGGCCATTTGTGGCTCTCACATGTGCGCCTCTCGATGTCCCTCAGCGGCTCCACGAGTCGGTGATTCTGAAACTTTGGGTTCTCCAAGTGAGGCCGGAGGTGGGCCCCACAATACGACACCAGGCAGGTGAGGCAGGATTTGAGGGCCCTGCAAGGGCTCTCGATACACGAGTCGCACACTACATTGTTTGGACCCAGAGGTTCCCCCTTTACCTCATCTTCTTTAGCCTCCTCGTCTGGCTCTGCCTCCTTTTTGTCTTCTTCAGGCTTCTTGGGATCCTCCGACACTTTCAGGTCCTCCTGGATTGATGATTCCTGGCGTTGCTGCTCTTTGTTGGTGATCTCAGGAGCTTCAATCGTTCCATTCTGTTTAGGACCATTAGCAGGTTCAGCCTTGTCAGGACTCCGCAGACACTCAGGACACCCTTTACTTTTATCTGCGTGACAGTAGGAACAGACAGAGTGAGCACATGCTGATGACCTGTCTCCGCTCAGCTCACCCGAGCAAACACCACACAGCTGTTTGGGGATGGTATCTGCCATGACTCTGCCTGCCTGTCTGTCTGTTAGTACTTCTATTTTCTTTTGCTCAGTGGAAAGAACTGGCCTAGTTGCTATTGTGAGCCAGCAGTTCCTGGATCACACTGAGAAGCCACACCTAAATGTCAGTCATGGCTTCAGCCTAAATATACACGCCCCTTTACATGCAACCAGCCACCCACTCCCCCATGCACACACAATACACGCTGCCCTCCCCCGTTATAAGAAGGAGAAGCCACAGGGTGGAGCTCAGAGTGCTACAGAGGTGTAGTGTTACATTCCTTCCCATGCTTTGTACAACAGACAGTTGAGTGAGTTCTTAAAACTTACCCTACCGACGAGCTCACTGTTTCTCTGCTTCGTCCTGATAAAACTGAGGAAACAACTGCTGCAGTGTTTTGTCTCATATCTGCTCTGAAAGTGACTGAATCAGAGCATACGCTGCCACCAAGTGTCCAGGTGATTGCTCAGTGAACAATTTTTGAGCCCTCTGATATGGTCATGTGACAGATCACGTGTGCTCAGCAGATATGTGGATAAGATCTCTGCCTTCTCCCAGTTGTGAAATTGTGTTAAACGTAGATTCAAAGCAGCAAAAAAGAGGCAAAAAATACACTTATAAGAAGATAAGAGCTAATATAAACTTACATTGTACTCCATTTTAATAATATTTTTGCCATCAGGATTTTTCTTCTGCCTTTGTTTTCCAGTTTTCCATCATATACAAGGTAGGACTCTTTATTACTAGAAACACTCTATAGTCATTTAACATGTTAGGGAGGTGGATGCTGTTGCCAAGACAACATACTGATGCAGGGAGACCACAATTTACACATTCATTCTTTGATTTATTTTAGTATTATAATCTGATGAAATAAAACAAAGTAAAGTAAGTAAAAATTAAAAAAATAAATTTAATTAGACACTGCAGGTTAAATAAAATAAAAATAAAATAAAGTTAAAACACTGGTAGTTAATTTTTTTGTAATATTTATTTAAGTATTCCTTGCTAACTGTTTGAGCTACTTCTATATGCAAGATTCAGCTTTCTTTTACAAATGAATCTTTCCGTTTTTTCATCATTGTGAAAGCAGTTATCCAGGACCCAGAAAGCCTCACACAAGACTGACCCCATTTACAAGCTGTGCGTTTCTTCTTGTGTAATTACATTATCTCTAAAAGTGCAGTATACTTATTCAGCTACTACTACAGCTACTATACTCAATAAAAAGAATCGATCCTAAGGTCGTCAGGTTTGTAATGTTGCGCTACACATTGATTCAGTTGTTAGTGTTAGGGGCCGTTTAACACGTCTGCAGAGGTAAACACTGAAGCTTGTGCTTTTTTATTAGCAGTCTAAACAGTTCATTCCCGTTGCTCCATCACTGTACTCCCACCAGCTCTGTGATTGGTGGGGCAAACACCATCAGTTCCTGGTATTTGTTGAAGAAGAGGTGCAGACGAGACAGGTAGCTGTCCTCCTGGTAGGGAAGCTTCTTCTCTGTGAGATACTTGGACACAACGGGCTTCACCTGCAGAGGACAGGGAAGTAAGACACCTGGACAGATGAATTTGAA